>NW_020675295.1:0-1297 GCF_002925995.2 Terrapene triunguis
GCAGAGGTGGGCAAACTATGGCCCGCGGGCCACATCTGGCCCACGGGACCGTCCTGCCTGGCCCTTGAGCTCCCGGACAGGGAGGCTAGCCCCCGGCCCCTTCCCTGCTGTCTGCCCTTCCCCAAACCCTCAAATTGCCTTGCCGCCAGCGCTCTGGACTGTGCAGCGGCGCGGCTGGCTCCAGCTGGGCGGCGGGGCTGCCAGTCCTGGTGCTCTGAATAGCATGGTAAGGGGGTGGGGAGGGGGGGTTGGATAAGTGGCAGGGGATCTCAGGGAGTGGGGGTGTGGATAGGGGTCGGGGCACTCAGGGGACAGGGGGAATTGGACAGGGCTTGGGGCGGTTAGGGGCGGGGGGTCCTGGGATGGGGAGGTCAGGAGACAGGCAGCCGGCGGGGTTGGATGGGTCGGAGGTTCGGAGGGGGGCAGTCACGGGGCAGGAAGTGGGAGGAGTCAGATAGGGGACGGGGCCAGGCTGTTTGGGGGAGGCACAGGCTTCCCTACCCAGCCCTCCATACCGTTTGCAAACCCCGATATGGCCCTCAGGCCAAAAAGTTTCCCCACCCCTGGAATAGAGGGATTCTCACTGGGGCAGCAGGTACTCAGTGCAGGACTCTTTGTTGTTTCAGGTGCCGGTGACCTTCGAGGAGGTGGCTGTGTATTTCACCCAGGGGCAGGGGGCTCTGCTGGATCCCGCTCAGAGAGCCCTCTACAGGGACGTCATGCAGGAGAACTACGAGACGGTGACCTCGCTGGGTAAGGGATTCCCGTCCCCTTGGTTATTAGAAGCTGTGGGGTCTGCATGTCTGACACTGGTCAGCTTCTTCCCTGGTGAGTTAGATTGGAGGGGCATGGGCTTCATAATGCACAGCTGCCGTGTGAGAGAGACTTGCATCTCCATACACTCTCCAGTGAGACCAGGGTGTCAAAACCTACGGGATATACTAAATCATCCCCACCCGACCCCCCTAGCTTGCAAGGTGGAGAAGCCGTGTATTGTCCTGTCTGTGTTGTTTCTCATTCACACACAGAATCCCTGTTCACTTCCCTCCTTGGTAACAGCTCCAGCCATGCGGAAGGCTCTGGGCTCCGCCGGTTTAGAAATAGGCAGGGGTTTAACTCCAGAGCTGGGTGTGCGTCAGCAAAGCCCCCAATGAGCACAGATCCTAGGAACTCCTAGTGAGGGCATCACAATTCCCCTCACTTCCCCAGAAGTCTGCTTCCCCCAAGCGGTCTCAGTGACCATGTTCCCGTCCTCTTGGATTCCACATTCCCCAGCACAGCACAGGGACAGGTTCCA
>NW_020675296.1:0-1054 GCF_002925995.2 Terrapene triunguis
CAGGGTGGAGTGGGGGTGGGGAGCTGCCGTGGGGGAGGTGCCGCAGGGCTCGGGAAGGGGGTGGAGCAGACGTGAGCTGGGGTGGGGAGCTGCCGCAAGGCTCCCCGGGACAGGGGGTGTGTGGGGAGCTGCCACGGGGGGGGTGCCTCAGGGCGGAGGGGGAGTGGGGAGCTGCCACGGGGGGGGGGGCCTCGGGGGGGGGGGACGGGGAGCTGCCACAGGGCTCGGGGAGGGCGCAAGATGGAAGTTTCGCCTAGGGTGCGAAACATCCTTGCACCGGCCCTGATTATACCTTAAGCGGTGCCTTCTTCCAGCTGGGCTGTGCCTTTTGGAGGCATAATTTAGCTCTCAAGTAATAAACCATATCAGGATGTGCAGGCTGTCGGTACTCACATGAGATACATTAGTGAGGTATGAGATCAAAAGTCATTCTTTCAGCCACCTCCAAAGTTCATCAGTAGCCCAGGAATATGCGCCTTATTGTTACTATTATACCAATCCTTCATTTTAAACTCTATGGACCAAACTTGACTCTCCGATTTCTCCTTGGAGCTGATCGGGGCGGCACAGAGAGAAATTTGAAATGTACCATGTCTACACCTACATTCATCCTACTTGCTTGCCTTGACCCCTGTTTAAAACTTCCAAGGCCCAGCACTCCAGGCATGTCACGGTTAAGTTCAGTCCCCTTCCAGGCTAATGAAAGTCCAGCTAAAGAATCCAAATTAACATCCAAACAAATGATCCTTTAGCCCCTCTCAGACGACAGTGAAGTCCCTGACTCTACACCCCTACTCCAGGGCACTGCAGAGTTCCAGCCTCCCAGGAGGCCCTGCTTTCTTGCCCCAATGCCTCCCCTCCCTGGGGACTCGGCAGGAATTATTCTAGGGAAGTTCTGTGGCCTGTGTTATGCGGGGGGTCAGACTAGATGAACATAACAGTCCCTTCCAGCCTTAGAGAATCTATGAAGCTATAAGCTTCTTCCAGGAACCTCCCTGCTTTTTACCGGCCTATCCTGCCCCATGTGGTTCTCCCCAGCCTGCCTGCCGACCTT
>NW_020675297.1:0-7514 GCF_002925995.2 Terrapene triunguis
AAGTGCTTGGAAACTACATGTGACTACCTGAGCAACCTGAGATCTGTGTGACCCATGCAGCCCAGACGTGAAACCTGTGAGATCACCCCAACCTATGTGTGCAATCCGCATGACCCAACCAAACCGCACATGGAATCCAAGTGACTGGCACAAGGACACATAATAGGCTCTCTGGGCCACACTGCACTTTCAGAGGGCCACGTGTGGCTCCCACTGATTTCAATGGGAGCTGCTCCCATGCATCTGAGAGATTCTAGGCACTAGTGTGACACACATGAGGCGCATGTATCAGATCCACGTGTGGGTTATTGTGAGAGGAGATTGGCCACAGGACAGGGATGTGCCAGTGGGATGGGACACCCCCCCATCCTGCTGACAGCAAGCTAACAACAGTCTCTGCACTCAGGCAGTGCCGAGTAGGCGCACCTGCAGAGCATGCCCTACCTGGAGAAAGGCAGCTTAACAAGTGAAGCTGGCCATAGAGCAGCAGGTGAGTTTCCCAAGAGGAGAGGCTGATAGAGACAGCTAGGCAGCCCAGTAGCCACGGGAGCCGCACCTGGCTAGTGACTTGTGCTCGCTTTCCCCCCTGCCTTGTTTAGGGCAGACAGACATTGCAGCCCTGAGTGGTGCTCTGGACGTCTGTTCTTCTCTGGTCCAGCTACAGGACACTGACGGAGCCGCACCAGGGACTGGAGGTAACTGGACTCAGAAAGGACCCTGGGAGTGAGCTCACCACCCCTGGGGAACCACGAGCTTAACCAGGAGGGGAGGTTCCAGAGGGGACTCAGGGGCAAGAAACACAAAGAGACAATGGCCAAACCCAGGCTGAGAGCTTCTTGGAGTAGCACTAGAGGGAGAAATGGACTGGATGGGAAGTGAGATTGTCTTGCTTCCTCCAATCTGTAGGTAGAGCTAGAATGCTGGGGTCTCCTCTGGTCAGCAGCAGAATGCCCCTGGGTATCTCTGCGTGCCCAATGGCTCTGCCTAATAAACTCCGAGCTGAACTACTGACTCTGAATGAGCGATTTCATTCTGAAGGGGGGCGGGACGGAGCGGAGTGAGTGGAATCTGCGCTCCTGCTCTAATTTATCATATAAAAATGTCACTAGGACTCAAATTGCCTGCCTGACTGGCGTGACAGAAATGGCAATGCTTGCATTTTAATTGTCCACCACACAGCATGGAATCGGGAGGCAGATTTATGCTCTATTAAAAACTTCACAGCCTGTGTGTTCAAAATGGAGTGTTATAGAGAAAGGTATAAAAGTGGGGGGGAGGAGAGGGAAAGGTGTCTGAAAACTCCAACATTCGTTTTGAAGCAGAAGCCCATTCGGCACAATTCATGCAAGTGACACAAATAGAGCAGTCTGTGCATGTCGGGTTGTGTGCAAAGGGCACTGCATTAGACCACAGGGAGGTACAGCCAGGGGAGCTGAGTTTGCAAGACTGCAGAAAGTAGCACTGGGAGAACAGAACAACCTCGCCTTTCAGAAGGTCAATGAGGGAGTGTTGCCTAGCAGTTAGAATAAAGGCTTGCGAGACAGGATACCTGGGTTCTGTTTTTGGCTCTGCTACTGGCTCGGTGTGCAGCCTGGGGTGAGCTATGTGGGGTCAGATTCTCCAAGGAGCTCAGCGCCTGGCTGCTTCCATTGTGACATCTAGGGCAAGAATCTCCAAGGAGCTCAGCACCCACCACACCCACCACATGCTGAGCACTCTCAGAACTCAGGTGAGCCATGTCTGCCCAGTGTGGCACTCTGTCCCCTTCTAGTGCTGACCAGGCCAACTAGCACTTGATGAGCCTGCTATGGTCTCGGCTAAGAAAGGGGCAGCTTTTAGCTCAGACAGTACAGGCTCATGTATAAAGATCCCGAGGTCCCAGGTTTGATCCGTGCTGCCGACAACCCATCCAAGGGGTCAGCATTATGCTTAAATTGGAGATGAGCCTGAGTGAGGAAGCTGATCTTTTCTGACTGTTCTGGCCTTAAGTCCTAATTTTCAGAGATGCTTAGCACCCACGGCTGTCACTGATGTTAGCTGGCCCTGGCCTGTGCAGCTCTGCCAATCAGACCCTTAACCTCTCTGTGCCTCAGTTTACCCATCTGTAATACAGGGATAATAATGTTGCCTTACGATAGAGGAGTGCTTTGAGGCATAAGGAAAGCATTGTAGGAGCCCTTACATAGGGGTGCTATAGCAGGGCAATGGATTATTATCACCCCATCATGCAGGGGGGCAAGGTAAAGGTGCGAGAGCCATACTCACTGGAGAAACACGTCCTTCTTGTTGAGAAACTCGAAGAATGTCGGCTCGCAGACCAGCCTGTGCTCCTGACAGGTCTCAGTGCAGGCTTGCCCGGCCTCAGACACCCACACCTGCATGGAGCTCACGGGAGGCCAGACATGGGGGGCGCTGCTGGCGTTGTACGACCACACAAGGTGAGTGGCGTTGGGCGACAGGGTGAATAGGCTTGGAGAGCTTGGCATAGCATGGCCGTTGGGCTTCACTGGCAGAGGAGGAGAAGCTCCAGCACAGAAATCCTAGCAGGGCAGAAAAGGACAGGTCAGAAAGTGCCCCGCGGGATGGAAACGGTTAAACATCAGGCCGGTCTGAAGGGAAACACTTTCTAGGTTGCAGCCGGGGCTAGCTCTGCTGCCTTGAGCTCGGGTCCCTTCCACCAGCTAGAAGGGAACACCCGAGGGCCTCCCCAGGCAGTAGCTAGGGCTGCTGAATATATATGATTCAGACTCCATTACTGACTCCTGCCCTGACCTGGTGGACCTTCCCCGCAGCAGAGAGATCAAAGGGCTCTTCCCGCACTGCCGAGCTTTGCCAGCGAAGGATCTCGGATCAGAGGCTGGTTCTGCTCTGGCTCTCCCAGGTTCCAGTGCAGCCTCTCGCTAGGAGCCAGCTTACAGGGGGCCCAAGGAGCCCATGCAGCAAGGAAGAATGTTCCCTGGGGAGCCCAGCCCAGCCCCTAGGGATTTGCTCTGATAGACACCCACAGCCCTGCTTAGGATCTGGAGCTAAACTAGGGTCCCAGAGATGAGCAGCCCCCTATTTCCCCTGGTTTTTGGGTGGCAGGGCTCCATACAGAGCATCTCTCTCCTTGTCACCAGGATGTACTGATAACTGCAAAGGAACATATCCCTGCAGATACGGAGCGACTCCTCACTCATCTCAGCCCAGACAGGCGGTGTGCAGGGCTGCTAAGGTACCACAACTACAAGCACCACCTCGCTTCCCAGCGTCTGTTCAGGAAAGTCCCAAAGCTGCAGTTGGTGGGTTCCACCAGAGGATTAGGTAGAAGCATCCATGGCTCCTGCCAGTACCGTGCCGGGCTCCAGCCAGAGCCACTGGTCCTTGACTTTCATGAGTCCTAAATCCCCTCTCAGATTCAGACAGACACCAGTAGTCCCCAGGGCTGTGGGCCCTGTCACTGGCTAGCTGGCTGTGTCCTGAGCCACCAGCGAATACGTATGCCTGACAGCTACGGTTGCCAGGTGTCTGGTTTTCGACTGGAATGCCCAGTCGAAAAGGGACCCTGGCGGCTCCAGTCAGCACCGCTGACCGGGCTGCTAAAAGTCCAGTTCGTGGCATAGCAGGGCTAAGGCAGGCTCCCTGTCTGCCCTGGCTCTGTGTGGCTCTTGGAAGCAGCGACCTGTCCCTCCAACTCCGGGGCAGCCAGGGGGCTCCGCGTGCTTCCCCCGCCCCAAGTGCCGGCTCCACAGTTCCCATTGGTTGGGAACCATGGCCAATGGGAGCTGCAGGGGCAGCGCCTGTGGGCAGAGGCAGTGTGCAGAGACACCTGGCCACACCTCCACCTAGGAGCCAGAGGGACATGTCACTGCTTCCAGGAGCCGCCTGAGGTGAGTGTCGCCCGGAGCCCGTATCCTGAACCCCCTCTCTCTCCCCCAGCCCTGAGCCCCCTCCTGCACCCAAACTCCCGCCTGGAGCCCACACCCTGAACTGCCTCCTGCACCCCCACTCCCTGCCCCAGCCTGGAGCCCCCTCCCACACAAACCCCTCATTTTTGGCCCACCCCAAGCCCGCACCCTCAGCCAGAACCCTCATCCATTCCCACACCCCAACCCTCTGCCCCAGCCCGGTGAAAATGAGCAAGGGTGAGGGACAGCGAGCGAAGGAGGGAGGGGGGATGGAGTGAGCAGGGGCGGGGCCTCAGATAAGGGGTGGGGAAGGGGCGGGGTCTCATGGAAGGGGTGGGGCAGGGCGTGGGGCAGAAGTGTTCGGTTTTCAGCAATCAGAAAGTTGGCAACCCTACTGACAGCACACACAATAATCACTGGCTGCAGAGCCATCCAGGGGAGGTCGCTGGTGCTTTCAGACCTTGGGATTAAGACGGGATAGCGATCCTGGAATGCTTTGAATGAAATGGTTTAGCAGCAACTGCTCCTCTCAGACAGGTCTTGGGCCTTGACCTACACGGTGACAATGCAACTCCCCACGCAGCCCTGCCAAGAGGTCACAGGCTGTGAACCTTGGCAGTGAGGGGATCTCGGAAGGTTCCCCGGGTCTGCAGGAAAGGGGAGGGGTTCACAGGAGTTTCCTCTCTCCCCCTGTGTCTTGTTCTGGGATTCAGGTTTCACTGAGCTCTATTAGTCTGGCTTAGAATGAAACTACTAACCCTTCCCTGGAATCAGGGGCTGAGGAGACTCACTGCAACCCACCACAACTGCCCCCTGGGTCAATCCAGTCCCCCACAACTCCCTCCCTCCCCAGCCAGGTCACTCCAAACCTCGGGCCCCTGGCTGGCTGAAAGGTGTTGTGACCCTCTGTGTCCCCTTTGAGGAACCTGCAGTTTGTTGCACATCTTTAAATACAGCCTGCTGGCCAGGATGCCTGGCTGGCTGCTTCCCCCAAGAGATGAAGTGGGAAGCCCTGTGGGGTGGGAGAGCGGTCACGAACCTGGTGCTGAATGTAAGCGTGAATCCGCTCCAGCATCCCCTCGCAGGTGTATTCATAGGGTACGTAAGGGTCCACCTGTGGAAAGGAAACAATAGGACATAGTCACAAGCAGGGAAAGACCCCTCCCTTCCCCTTGGCTTAGGGCGCTCAGCTGCCCACCACTTACAAAGCCAGCTCACGATGCCTGTGGGAGGAGGAAAGTTACTGGGAGCTTGTACTCACAGACCAGTTTTCCTAATGGCTTTTCATGTTTCCTTTCACAGCAAGACCTCCTGAAACCCATTTCCAGGCCCATCTTCACTGGTGGGAGCAGCTAATGTCGGGTGTAAGGTGGGCACACAAGCACCAACCAGTGCTCCAAAGAGACGGCTTGCTGCATTGCTGCCTGCTCTGAAGTCTCCACCGGGCTGACTCCAGAAGCAGAGCGGCTGGCTCCCAGCAGGGGACAGCAGCAGTGTGGATAGGGTTATGCTCCAGTACTAATGAATCCATTCTTAATAATCGTTCACACTTTGCGCTAGAGCCCTGTGGGACCCAGAACTTCTGTTTCCTGGGACGTTCCACAATTTCAATATTTGTTTTAGTTCTGAATCAGAATGAAAAAAAGAATTTCCTGAGAAACAACATTTTCAACATTTTTCTTGTTTTAGGTCAATCAAAACAAAATGTTTCAATGTTGACTGTTTTATATTATTATTATCTAATATAAAATAAAATCAAATTTTGGAAAGTCCTTAAAAAACCCAGAATGTTCCGTTCCAATAAGGAGCAGTGCGACCGTATTGAAATTTAGTTGAAATCAACATGCTTCCGCAGGAAGTTTAGATGGAGACGAATCAGCAGTTTCTAGCAGGAAAACATCCCACTGGAAAATTTCTGACCGGCTTTATTTTGCACGTCTCTAGCCCCTTCCACCCAAGCATCTTTTTCTGGGAGCGGGGTGCACCATTGGAGCAATCTGCTATCTGAATAGGCCTTGTCTCCAAGTCTGCTACCCCGCCAAAGTTTTCTTGGGCACTTTCAGGGATGCTGGTGATCATCATGTTGGACCTGTCAGGAACGCCAACAGACACATGCAGCCATCTGCTACCAGGAGGCATGTGGATGCAGTAGGAATGTGAAAGATGGGAGCCCCAACAACAGACGGGCTCAGCAAAACAAATGGCTCTTCGTGAGACTCCCCCATTCCTTTCTTTCCCCTCATTCTAGGAGATCAGAGCTCAGAATGTGGCAATTAAGAATCAAAGCAAAGCCTGGAGATTACACATATGTGGAGTCCTCCCCACGCTCAGCAAAAGCCCCTAACCTTGGACAAAGCCTATGCTCTTTCAGAAGAGTGTGTACGGCTCCAAGCATAGTCTTGAACAAAAGATGTTGCGGATAGGAGCTTCTGAAGAGCTGATTAGTAATCAATAGCAGCATAATGGATTCCTAAGTTTTGTGACACTGTAACGGTGACTGCTGCCTATCAGACTGATCTAAATAATCTCATGCTACCTTGTGCTCCCCTACTGTCTGTCTGGTGTACCCGCCTGTTGTCTCTTAGCATATACTTAGGCAGTAAGCATTTTTGGGTCAGGCTGACTTTTTGTCATATGTATGTACAGCACTTAGGATGATGGAGCCCTGCTCCCTGGAGGGGGCTCCAGGTGCTACCACAACAACCATTACAATATTTGGAGCTGCTCAAAGTTTGTGTCACAAAAATGGCCTTGATAAAGAAACAAAGACTGTCGACATTATCAAGATGTGCCATTTCTTGCAAAAAAAAAAAATTTTTTGTGTGTGTGTGTTTACCAAAACTTGCATTTTCTTACTGAAAACCGGGTTTTCAATAGTTTGGGTTAAACACAGGATGGAAAACGTCCTGGGACGTGGGCTCATCTCAAACACTGCTCGGGTGCAAAAGTACCAGCAGGCTTCTCAAATGACCTGAAGGGCACACAAAAGTCTGGCTAGAAGACGAAACCTTTAAAGAGCCACCAAGAGCTGGATAGTCGCCAGGAGAGAGACCAGGGTGCCAGCATTACAGAGCATAGGGCCTGGCCTATATGGGAGAGTGCTAACCTTGTAAGAAGGGGGACTGGGGAGACTGGGATATTCCCAGGATTGTAAGAGCAGAGTGACTGGAAAGACCGAGATCTTTAGAGCATTACATAGCACAGCAATGCTGCTATATAGTAAAATACAGGAAACTTGGGGCAGTGGGGTGACACGTGAGCTTAGAAAGGAAAGTGCATTCCCTGGGTCGGTACCTCCACATTAATCCAGACCTGCAATAACTGACATATTCTGTTATATTAGCACCACCCCCATCCAAACACCGTTGGCCACTTTTTTTTAAAGTGGGTGACAGGTGCTCAAGAACTTGGGCCTGTTTGGGTCCAATGGGTGTGCATAGAAATATTGCCAGTTATCTGTGTTGTACATGGAATGAGTCTGGCAGGTCTCAGCCCAGTTCCTAGTGCACTGTGTCTATGTGACAAAAACCACCACAGCTGTCAGCACTAATCCAACACCTTTGCGGGCAGTCTGAGCAGGGCGGCTAAGGATTCCCTGGGCCTGGAGTCTAAAGCCATCCAGCAGTA
>NW_020675298.1:0-1018 GCF_002925995.2 Terrapene triunguis
CCCAAGATTGGCCACCCCTTACCAGGTGCCGCCCCAAGCATGTGCTTGGTTGCCTGGTGCCTGGAGCCGGCCCTGAGCCCAGCCCATGTGCAGACACAATCCTGAACTCCCTATAATGGTTCTGTAGTTAGAAATATCCAGAGATATACTGGGCATTCTTTGTGTCTATCTTTACCCTTCTTTGTTTCTTTTGTCCTTTGTAGTTAGTTTTCAGCTCTAATCAGAGGCAGCACCAGGCTAATGGCTTGGCACTGAGTTTTGCTAAGATTTTTCATTTCATGAGGAGATGTGAAAGATGTAAGAAACTTTCCTGATGAATTCCTAAGAGTCCATACTTCTAAAAATGCCATTTTAGTGAGCTCTGTAGGGGAAAAGAGGAACAGAGTCAAGTGCCCGCAGCTGGGGAAGGTACATCATTATATTTAAAACATTTGAATGTATTCCACCTTTCCCTTAACACCTGGCCTTTAAGTGACTCCTGCTGAGTTCATCAGACCTGCTAACGTTCGGTTCATTTTTGCCTTAGGACAACAGATAATAAGGGGTAAAAGAGATGGATCAAATAGTTGTGTGAACTTGAGCAAGTCCCATGACCACTCCATGCCTCCATTTCCCCATCTGTAAAATGGAAATACAGACACTTAGCTTCATGTGTAAAGTGCTGTGAGCTGTATGGATGAAAAACTTTTTTGTGGTTAAGAGTTAAGTGCTGTTATTAAACTGCTGAGCCAAACACCTGAGCCATATTGTAGCTCCCAGGAAGTCAGTGGTGACTGAAGTCAATGGGACATTTAACTGTGTTGGTAGGTTACTTAGGTGTATACATGCTGGATTTCTTTGCTTCATAGAATAACATTCAGAGCTGGGAGAGTTTATCTGGTTGTAGAAAACAAAATTTACCCCTATGCAGAGGGCCTACAACTCATCACTGAAATCCCACTCAAGCCCTATTTCAAGGGCCTATGCGGGACTTCAGTGGTGCACAGATCTCAGGTGGTCTCTCTGCCCAAGGATGAAT
>NW_020675299.1:0-1418 GCF_002925995.2 Terrapene triunguis
CATGATTTGTTCTTAACAAATCCATGTTGGATATTACTTAATACCCTGTTATCCTGGATGTGCTTACAAATTGTTTAATAATTATATCTTCCCAGGTTTCAAAGTTAGGCTGGCTGGTCTATAATTCCCAGGTTCAATTTGTTCCCTCTAAAAATAGGTAGTATGTTTGTCCTTCTCCAATCTTCTGGGACTTCACGTGTGCTCCGTGAGTTCTCAAAGATCATTACTAATGGTTCCAAGATTGCTTCAGCTAGTTCCTTAAATACCCTAGGGTGAATTTCATCAGGTCCTATTGACTTGAATACATATAACTTATCTAAATATTCTTTAGCCTGTTTTTTCTGCATTCTGGATTTTGTTCCTTCCCCCTCATTGTTAATATTAATTATGCTAGGCATCGGATCTCAATTAACCTCTGTAGTGAAGACTGAAGTAAAATTGGCATTAAATGCTTCATTAAATGTCATGTGCTGTTAGCTCTCTTTCCCCATTAAGTAGTGGGCCTACGCTTTCTGTGGTCTTTCTACTATACCTAATGTATTTACAAAACTCTTCTTATTTAGGGGTGTGAACTCTCTGAATCATATTTGACTTGTTTGCTAATTTACTGATGGTGAAGGCATTCATATTACTTGCTTGGTATCTTGAAAAAATGGATATAATAGAGTATATTAAAAGTAATATGTAATATGTTGTTGGCGCACACATAGCTAGATGTTAATATTCTAAAACTACTGTGGCCAAAATCTGCTCTCAGTTGTCTTTAATTACTATAAATTAGTTACGTAGGCTGTCGTCATGAATTTGTTATCCAGTGGACATAGTGGTCACTATTTTACTGGAACAGATAAACATGCCTTTGCATATCTATATTTCACTGTTTATTTCAGTGGCTCTCAACCTTTCCAGACTACTGCACCCCTTTCAGGAGTCTGATTTGTCTTGCATACCCCCAAGTTTCACCTCACTTAAAACTACTTGTGTACAAAATCAGGCATAAAAATACAAAAGTGTCAGCACACTGTTACTGAAAAATTGTTTACTTGCTCATTTTTACCCTATAATTATAAAATCAACTGGAATATAATATTGTACTTACATTTCAGTGTATAGTATATAGAGCAATATAAACATTTTATTGTATGAAATTTTAGTTTGTACAGACTTTGCTAGTGCTTTTTTCTGTAGCCTGTTGTAAAACTAGGCAAATATCTAGATGAGTTGATATACCCCCTGAAAGACATCTGCATACCGCCAGGGTTGAGAACCACTGGTTTATTGAACCAGCTAAGTGGCCCACTGCTTGCACGCTGATATTTACCAGATGGCTTAACAGTCTTCATTCTCACATGCATAACACTAACTGGGTAAAACATTGAGTACTGATGTACTGGTACAGGGATCGGCAACCTTTGGCA
>NW_020675300.1:0-5726 GCF_002925995.2 Terrapene triunguis
GAGGAAATCACTTAGGTGTCAGAGGAGTAATTAAAACAAACTAGCAATTGCACAGGAAACAGTCACTTTGATAATTTGATACTGCTGAGAATAACTAAGTGAATCAGCTTTGTGACTGGAAATTGGGTTCACAGGGGTAAGTTTAGGGAGTTTTGTTTGTTGAGCCAATTGTTAACTGAAGTAAGGTTTGCGGGAGTGGAGGGCAAATTACAGGACTCCCCTCACTGAGAACCGCTCCTGATTTCCAGGATTCATTGTAACAAAGCTGGTGCCTGGGTCATCACCACACAGGGCCCATCTGGGAAAGGTGAACTGCTACTTTCTGATAAAAGTTAAAACTCCCTGTCAGGAATGTGCCCATCACCACAGGAACCCCATCCACATGAGAGCATCACACGTGGGACAGGAATAGAGCCTACGGCCAAAAAGTCAGAGGCTTACACCAGAGACCGTAGAGAAGCCCAGGGACAGGAAGGGATGGGACAAGATTGTCCTGGCCTCTCACATGCCTTTTCTGGGGGCTGTATGTGCCATGAGTTCTCGTCCTGCCCGAGGCTGCCAGTCCTGTGCCACTCACCTGGCTCAGCACGGATGGCCATGGAGCCACGGAAATATTGCTGGTACCTCAACCTGCACAGGGCACCGTGCTCTGGAGCCAGGCCGGCTGGAAGCTGTGTCTTGTAACTGCATCCCCACCTTGCCACAGCCCATCAACAAAGCTTGGGCTTAGCCCTTCCTAGCTGCTCTTGGAGCAGGAGTGGAGGGACGGACGGCACAAGCCCAGAGAGAAGGCAGGAGAGGGTGCATTTCTCCACAGGCTCAGGCTACCTGTGAGCTACCTGCCACTTAGAGGGAAGGGCCAGGAGACGTGGAATCCAAAACCTGGGCTAAGAACAGCCCCCACAATCGAGGGATCTTCACAGGTGCTCCTATTGTTCACCCTGACAGAATCCAGCCCATGAAACCTAGGCCCATTTATGCCCAACAGCCAACTGTACTGATTCTAGGACAGATTCATCTGCAGCACTTGTTGCTCCGGGGAAGGAGACCCTGGTGATTTGACTTCTGCAGACAGTTGGGGCTTGCAATTTCCAAATGCACCTGGATCAAAGCAGGCTGGTTCAGTGCTGATGCCCACTTCTTATGTTGCATAATTGTTAACTTCCAAGGTCATCTGGAATGACAGCCAATGAGAAAGAGCATTTCCTGGCTTGCTGAGATGCTGACTGGTGTTGTCAGTAGCTACCGGTGTGGTGCTCTGCTCTTGTTCGATGATAACAGTCGACTGCGTGCGTGTTCCCTCTGTGTGCTGCCCCGGCTCTGCGAACATAGCTGACACGGCAAACCCCAAGAGAACCCCCAAAAACCACAGACTCTAGTAAGGTACGAAGGAACCCGAGCCAAGTTTATTGTCAAATGAAGCACAGTAATAGTTTCCTATAGACTCTACAGGACATACTATGAATTTGTGCCCCCTGGCAATGGACACAGCTCAATCAGTGGCGGGACACTCCACTGCCCCCTAGGCCAGACAAAAATGCACACTCCGGGACCTACTTTTATACAGTTACAGGACAGATTACTCATCCCTACTGACGTATTGAGGTACAGCCCCTTAGCTCATTAGGGTGCTGTCTCCCCTTTGATCATGTTGTTTCAAACAGATCTATCCATCATGCTGTCCTTTTGACCCTGTCTTTAAGATGCACCTGCCTGTTCCTTGCTATGTCGGTGGAGTGTCCTGATGTCATCTTGGCACAAGTTCCTCTTATTAGCACTTATATGTGGATGCACCTGCTTCTAGCCAACTTCTGTGAGTGGGGCCTGCCTCTGGCTCACAGCCCAGCTTTTGCTTAGCAATGCCTGGAAGTACTTTGGTTCAGGCTTCAGGCCTCAGACACAAAAGGTTGTTTCAGGGCCTCATCTTACTACAACTGGAACTCCAGCTATGTGGGACATCATGTGCTTTGCGTGTCATTGTCAAGCTTTTTGCTGTTCTAGCTAAGTTTTTCAGCAGCTGAGTTATGTGCTGAAGCTCTATCTGAGCAGTGGTGACATCACATTAATTTGGGGGGGGGGGGGTGGCACTGTGATACTCTGCCAGGGCAGGCAGCACAAACTGTGCCCTGCCCGGCCCACATCTGCGCTGCGTCAGTAGCGTTAGGGCTTCCCTTGAAGCAGCGTACCCCTGGGGGTGCCAGGGCTCTGTTCTGCCCTCACTGCAGGGTGGTGGAGGGGAGGGCTCTTTGATGGCCAAGGAGAAGCTACCAGAGATCTCCCCTCCCTGCAGTCTAGGAACGGGCAGCAATGACAGGACAAACCCATGTGCAGCCAGCAGCTGCCTGTGAAACAAGTCTCACTAGATACCTAAAGCCCTGGAGCCTGGGCCATGTTTCCGGCTCCCAGGACATGTGCCAAGCAGGCAGACTGAGGGCAGCATAACCCCGTCCGAGTCAGGGTCTCTGGTGCTGGCACCATCTGCAGCTGCTCCACCTGCCCCAGACATGTTGGGTCTAGACCTTAGGGCAGCACCTGAGGGTCAGAGTACAAGGCCAGAAGGGACCATTGTGCTCATTGTCTGACCTCCTGTCTAGCAGAGAGCAGTGACGGTCACCCAGCTACCCCTGCACTGAGCCTGTAACTTGTGGAGAGGGACACTCCACCACTGCCCTTGGCAGTTTGGTCCAATGGTTAGTCATTCTCACAGTTAAACATGGGCCTAATTTTTAATCTGAATCTGGCTTCAGTTTCCAGCCACTGGATGACGGTCTGATTTTCAGAGCCATATGAATGTCCTGCCAGGTGCGGACTGGACCCATAAGTGGGTCTTTCCATTGGGGAAAAAGGGCAGCTAGCAACAGGCAGGAACAGCACATAGCTCACAACCTTTCCAGCTCCTGAGGCCCCTCAGCTGTGGCTTCCGCAGGAAGGCTCACCTGCTTGCAGCTCAGGCACTGCCACCCCGGTGGTTGGGTTTCCTGGAAGCAGAAACCTCATCCTTTCTTCCAAGAAGACAGCAGAGAGTTGCAGAAATGGGGTCAGTGCCTGTGATGCAGCCTGAAATCGATTTCTAGGGCAACCCAGGGCTGGGTGGGACCAGATAGGACCCAGGTGGCCCTGCTGCAGCCTTACAAGGGCTCCTGGAATTGCCCCACCTTGACGGCTGTCCCATATGAATCCTGACAGCCGTTTTCTCCAGAGTGCTGGCCAAGCCGAGCAGGTGCTCCAGGGATAAGGTGTGGTCGCACTCAGTGGTTAACAAACAAGTGCTCCCGTGACGTGGCACTGCACCTCCATGGTTAACACTTCAGCTTCGCTCAGTGAAATCCCGGGTAGCTGCTGTGACAGTGCATCGTGGCCATTGCCCCGGAGCAGAACTGCGATGGCACACACAAACCACAATCACTCCTGCTGCCTGGCACTTCGGGGAAGCACCAGCCACGACCGGCTCCATCAGTCCCAGGCACCCGAGAAAGGTTTCCTGTGCCCACTCCCCCGGCCCAGGAAAGAGGCTGCCCTTTTATTAAACCTTTGGGGCACCTGCCCTGGAAGTTCTTATTCAGGCACTGAGCTACAGCTGCTATGCCCCTCTGAAGGGCAGCTGGGGGGCCATGAAGGATGAATAGAGTGGCTGCACATCAGAAGTGTAGAGGCCTGGGAAGGGGCATCAAGCTTCTCGGGCAGGGAAATGACTGGAGTGATTGGCCATTCCATTGGGTTCACCTTTAATTAGTAGCCAGAATGGGAGTGTCGGGGCCGAGGGTCCTACTGATTGACACAAGGCCCATCCCATCATGGCTCTGTCTCTGGAAGCAGCTTGGTACATATTATTGACACCTGGCTGTGTGGCAGCAGGGTACCATGTGCAGCATGAATGGGCAAGGAAGATGGCATGTCCACGCTGTTCGCACCCCCTGAAAGGCAGGTCTCGCTGCCCAGCAGGCTGTAATACAGTATATGGCTCACCTCACTGCACTGGGGCGTCCTATGGGAGCTCCTCACCATGGAGGTATTGGAGACTTCAAGGCTCTGAGTGCTCAGCAATTTAACATCCAGGCTGATGAGTCTTATGGAACAGCCCCAAAGTTCATGGCCACCCCAGCCTGGCGCTGCTGGCTCAGCTCTGGTATTGGACACTGGGCATCTGAGGGGCAATCACTTCCTCCCCTTCTTTGAGGGCATGGCTAGCCCCCATCCTGGCATGAGGACAGATTTGGTGAGTAGCCCTCAGTTCTCAGGTGCACAAATGGTCCCTGTCTAGTGAAGCTCACAACATCCCAAACAGAGATGAGATGCACCACTCTCCTGCCTCCCACTTCCTGTGGCTGGTCCAGGCCAACACAGGGCAATCAGGTTCTTCCACTGCCCAAGTAGGGACCAAGACCTGGCACTCGCCGCAGGGATGTGACTCCTGCTCTTGTCTTTGCTCTCCTTTATTCTCCATCGTCACCCCCCAACATACCTGAATCCCATTGCTGTCCTCCACAGCACGCTGCCCTTTCCTCCCTTGTTCAAGTTCTCTCAAGTTATCCCTGCCTGAGCACTACAGCCTCCCTCACTCCCACGCCCCTACACCCAGTCTAGAATAGAGTTTTATCCTAGAATAGAATATCAGGGTGGGAAGGGACCTCAGGAGGTATCTAGTCCAACCCCCTGCTCAAAGCAGGACCAATCCTCAAATCCTTAAGTGGCCCCCTCAAGGATTGAACTCACAACCCTGGGTTTAGCAGGCCAATGCTCAAACCACTGAGCTATCCCTCCCCGTCCCATTACAACTTCGTACTCAGCCTAGGCCTGGCTCAGATCTCATCCACCCTGCCCCCTTCGCCCCTCCCGCCCCCAATTCCCCTGGGCTGCCTTCTGCCCCACGTCCCCCACCTGGGCAGCCTCCCAACCCGAGAGGACCGGGCCAGGCCCCCCCCGGGAGCAAACGCCGCTGCTCCCTCCCAAGCCGGCCCCGGCTCCGTGGGGCAGGGAACCCCCCGTGTGCGCCCCTCTCAGCACGGGGCTCCCAGGGGCCCCACGAGCCTCAGCGCTGCCCCGGGCCGGGCCCGCCCCGCTCCCGCTGCCCCGGCCCCGCGCTCCGACCCCCGGGGGGGGCTGCACCAGCCGCACGCGGGGCCGGGCCCTCAGGCCGCAGGGCCCGGGCTCCCGGCTGAGGCGCGGGGCGGCCCCGGTCCGTGTCCGGCGGCGGGCGGGGAGGGGGCGTTGCCGAGCTCCACGGGACGCCCCGGGATGGGGAGAGCGGAGGCGGCAGCAGCGGTGGCCCGACGGGCACTGTATCCAACGCCACCTTCCCACAATTCCCCGCGGCGCGGGCTGGACAGCCTATCATCTGCTTCCGGAAACTCTATCCCTCCTCCCGGACCCGTTCTGACGCAGTTCCGGTCAGTGCGATTGTAAGAGCTAAACTAGTTTCCGGTTCCGGGTCTTAGCGGCGACCTAGTTAGAGGGTGGTTCCGGTTCCGGGGCTCACGGTCGGGAGAGTCTGTTCTCGGTGTCGGCGAGTCCCGTGTTCGGGCCAGAAGCTGCCGCCATGTCGGTCCCCAGCGCCCTGATGAAGCAGCCGCCGATCCAGTCCACGGCGGGGGCCGTGCCCGTCCGCAACGAGAAGGGTGAGAGCGGGCGGGGTGCGGAGACTCCGCTCCCTCTGCCTGGCGCGGCCGGCCCGGGCCTGTTGGGGGGGCGGGTCTCGCGGGGGGACAGGGCCCGGGCCTGGGGGGGGG
>NW_020675301.1:0-1688 GCF_002925995.2 Terrapene triunguis
GCAAGGACACGAGAATCGGAGCTGCCCTGCCGTTGGAGAACACGTGGCGATTGCACTGTGGTAGCTGGCTACTCCAGACTGCTACCGATCAGTCGCTAACCAGTTCAGAGTGGGAAAGTCGACCCTTGGACTTGTGTTGACGGTAGCGTGCAGGGCCATTAATTGCATCCTGCTCCGAAAGACTGTGACTCTGGGCAACATGCATGACATTGTGGATGCCTTTGAACAAATGGGCTTCCCTAACTGCGGAGGGGCGATAGATGGCACGCATATTCCAATTCTGGCACCAGACCACCTAGCCACTGAGTACATTAATCGCAAGGGGTATTTCTCAATGGTTCTCCAGGCGCTTGTGGATCACAGACATAAACGCAGGCTGGTCCGGAAAGGTGCATGATGCACACATCTTTCGGAACACTGGCCTGTTCAGGAAGCTGCAAGCGGGGACTTTCTTCCCAGACTAGAAGATCACGGTCAGGGAAGTTGAAATGCCCATTGTGATCCTGGGAGACCCCACCTACCCCTTAAAGCCGTGGCTTATGAAGCCATACACGGGGCAACTTGACAGCAGCAAGGAGTGGTTCAACAACAGGCTGAGCAAGTGCAGAATGACTGTTGAGTGTGCTTTTGGCCGTTTAAAGTCCCGCTGGCGCTGCCTCTATGGGAAGCTGGACCTGGCCGATGACAGTATTCCTATGCTTATAGCTGCATGCTATATGCTCCATAATATTTATGGTGGGAAGGGTGAAAGCTTCACTCAGGGCTGGACTGCAGAGGCTCAGTGCCTGGAGGCTGAGTTTGAACAGCCAGAGACCAGAGCTATTAGAGGGGCACAGCCTGGGGCCATAAGGATCAGGGATGCCTTGAGGCAGCAATTTGAAGCTGAAAGCCACTAATATTTGTTGGTATGCTCAGGAGTGCAGTGCCTGTAATGCTAGGAGGTGATTGGTGCAGACAATGCAATATGAGGGTTTAACATCATTGTATGTTGCTTTGCAGGGCTTGTTTTGCTTTCAATTAATAGAATAAAGATTGCTTTCAAACCAACATAATTCTTTTATTAAAAAACAACAACCGGAGGAGAGAGTCAAACAAAAAAAACTCATCAGCGGTGAGGGGTATGGGGGAAGGGAAGGTCCCAGGAGGTGGGGTCCTGGGATGGCAAAAAAAAAATTTGTGTATGTCCAGGGATCATATCCAATCTTCTCCTTTGGAGTACAATGCAGCAGGTACTGTATTTCAGCAGGGCCAAACTGCAGAGGGATAGGTGTTGAGTGCAGTGGATAGTGCGAGTCCACAGTGCTGGACTGTGATGGGGTAGGAGTGGAATGTTGCAGGTATAGACTGGAGACAAGAGGTTGATAAGAGTATGTTGGTGGTGTCTGGGGGGGGAGCATGAAGAAGAGTTTTGTGACAGCGGCCGCATAGGAGGGCGGGCGCACGCAGAGCTGCTTGGTTTGCAGAGCTAGTATTGCCTTGAAGAGCATGTCTGCTTGGCACTCCATGACATTTAGGAGCCGCTCTGCGGTTTTATTCTGGCGTGCCGCGTTCTCCTTTCAGTCCCTCTTCTTGCTGTCCCGCCACTCCTTCAATTCCTGTTTCTTGGTGGCGGAGTGCATCATAACGTCACGCAGAAAGTAGTCCTTAGGGCTGGTCTACACTTGTGGGGGGGGGGGGGGGGGGGGGGG
>NW_020675302.1:0-2226 GCF_002925995.2 Terrapene triunguis
AGGCCCCCTGGCAGTGGGGTGACGGGGGGCAGGCTGGGGTCTGTCAGGGCTGCGGGGGTGGGCGGGACGCGCTGTGGGGCGGTGACCAGCCAGGACCCATCTTACCGGTTGGCGTTTGGGCCGGAGGCCCCGGCTCCCAGCAGCAGCCAGTGCTCGGTCTGAGGCGGCTCATGGCCTGGCGCTGCGCCGGGTGCCCCTGGGATGGGGGGCGGTGCAGGGCGGGTGGCGCGGCCGCATGTCTTGCCAACGTGCCGTCCGGGGCCAGCAGACCCGTGCCAGCTGCCAGGCGAGGTGCGTGTGCTGCCCACTGGCTCTGGGACGCCCCAGCAGCTGCTCCCATCCGTCCCCCGGCTCAGGTCCCTCCCCCGCTCGCGGCATGGGGATTAGCTGTGCTGGCAGCCGGGGCACCGGGGCTATAAATAGGGTCCCCAGAGACATGGGGAGGGGCCCGGCCCGGACACCCCTCCCCGGGCCACACCCTAACGCACAGGGGAAGGATCAGTTGCTGCAGGCGCTCCAGGGGCGCACTGGCCCTGTACGGCCAGGGGTGTGCCGGGTCCTGCGGCCAACGCCCCGGGGCAGAGAGCCCAGGGCAGGGCTCACGCCTGCAGCAGGCTGGGGGCAGGCTGAGGGTGCTGTGCCCGTCTCTGCTCCCCTGCTGGGTGGCGCTGACTGGTTGTGACAAAGTGGGCCTGTTCTTAATGTTTTCACTGAATGCTGTGTGGGTGCCTCAGTTTCCCCCATGCATTTCTTAAGTCGCTAGGTGGGGGGATAAGGGGGTGAGATTGTTGCAGAGCAAAGGGCCAGTGCACATAAATGGCCGACACTCTGTCGCCTGGCAACTAATGGCCAGGCCCTTCCCCCCTGCAAGGGGATGCTAAAGGTGTTGGAGAACAAAGAGATCAGGTGACCTCCTGGCCCGGGGCGTTGGCCGGACAAAGGCCAGAGAGGAGGGGCTGGAGGGGGTTTCAGGTTGGAGCTGGCTGGGGACGGGGAGTGAGGGCAGACGGGGGTGTCTGGCTCGCTGGGCCCCAGAATGGACCCAGTTGAGGGGTCCTGTTCTCTGGACCTACAAGCTCTGTTTTAGACCGTGTTCCTGTCATCTAATAAACCTCTGTTTTCCCGGCTGGCTGAGAGTCACGTCTGACTGCGAAGTGGGGGTGCAGGACCCTCTGGCTTCCCCAGGACCCCGCCTGGGCGGACTCGCTGCGGGAAGCGCACGGAGGGGCATATGCTGAATGCTCCCAGGAGAGACCCAGGAAGGTGAAGCCGTGTGAGCTCCATGCCCTGGAGACAGTCTGCTCACAGAGAGACTTCCCCAGAGTCCTGACTGGCTTTGTGGGGAGCAGTTCCAGAGCATCGCCCGGGGACTCCGTGACACTGGCCCCTGGGACTCGCCCCGCCCCCTGGGCCTGGCCTGCCTGCGGCTCTCTGGGGCAGCCTGCCATGGTGTGCCAGGGAAGGCACAAAGCCACTGTGCTGCTGGCAGCTCTAGCCGGGCCAGAGAGACCTGCAGGGGCTCCCCACCCCCCCACAGCAGGGCCTGGGGGTAGGGCTGCTCCCCGGGGCCCTCGACCCCCTGCCCCAGGCTCTGCATCCCTGTAATGGGCAGAGCAGGCCTGGGCCAGCCCCACCCAGCTCTGTTGGCTCCTCGCTGGGGCCCCTGTGTGCCAAGGGTGTGACCCATGGGGAGCCCAGTCTCCGAGCTCTGGACAGGCCCCTCCGCTGGCCTGTGAATTAACCCCACTCCGGTCACCCCGCAGACAAACCCTACCCCCCTCCACCCCACCCCCCGGGATTCCAGCCACCGCAAGCCCCCTGCTAATCCGAATCCCGGAGACCCCGGGCCCAGCCCCACCCTAGAACAGACGCTCCCCCAGCCTGGCGCAGTCAGGGATCAGAGACGCTCTCCCCCCGAGAACGCGGCAGGAGACCCAGCTGGCAAACCAAGGGCTGCCCAGCACCGGCATGGGCAGGGCCCTTGCAGGATACGGGGTCCGAGACGCAAACAGGGCCCAGGCCCAGGGTGAGACGGGCTCCAGGGAGCCGAGGGGGAACGGTGTGAGGAGAGACGGGGCCTGCCCCCCAGGTCAGCACACAGATTTCAGGCTGGGGGACCATTCTTCCCACCCCACTCGCTCTCCCGCAGAGCCCAGGGCAGGGCTCTGCCCAGGGACTCCTGCATCCGGCCCCGCCAGCTGAGCTAGAGTGGGGCTGTCACGGAGT
>NW_020675303.1:0-2828 GCF_002925995.2 Terrapene triunguis
TGGGGTTCTCCAGGGATCAGTTCTGGATAAG
This sequence comes from Terrapene triunguis, assembly GCF_002925995.2. Classification (NCBI taxonomy): domain Eukaryota; kingdom Metazoa; phylum Chordata; order Testudines; family Emydidae; genus Terrapene; species Terrapene triunguis. The sequence continues at coordinate 32 of NW_020675303.1, forward strand.
TTTCTATTCCAAATCTAGCTACTGGAACGGCCCCTGCTACCCTGGTGCTCTAGGGATGGGCCCCCTGACTGCTGCCCCTCCTGGGCCCCTCCTCGCCTGCCATCTAGCCATGGGCCCATGCCTGGCAGAGCTGGGAGATCCCGGCTCCCCACCCACCCCTCAGCCTTACAGGGTGTCTCCACGGCTCTGTCCAATCAGAAATGCCCTCGGCAGAGTTCCTCACCGGGGCACCCAGAGACCCCCGGCATGCCTGAGCCCTGTCGGACACCTCTCACCGTGGCACCCAGGGTAGGTCGGGGGGGCCCTCCCTCCTTGGCAGGGTGGGGAGCTCTGAGCTGGGCTGGGCCCTGCATGGCCATGGGCTGGGGGCTCACTCCTTCCCACCAGCTCAGGGAAATCCTGCCCCTGCTGCCTGCATCCCCCTCTGCTGGGCCCCCCAGCGGCTGGGGGCGGCTGGTACCTGCAGCCCCGCTCCCCCCAGGCCTGGCCAAGGGGGTGCCCCCAGCCCTGCTGGCACCATGTCGACACTGTAGGGGTCAGCCAGCCCCGTGCTCTGCTGCTGGGGGCAGCACGTCTTCAAATCCCGCCTGGTGCCTGGGGGGAGGTGCATTCGCCAGACGCACGTGGCTGGGCTCAGCCCAGGGGTACTGGGGGGGATTGCCTGGCCTGTGAGGTGCCGGCGGGCGGACTGGCTGCTGGCCTTCGAGTCAATGAGCAGCTGAATCTATTGTTGGCAGCCACACAAACGTCCAGCCCTTCCTGCTAAGGCCCTGGCCTCGGCGAATTCCTGGGGCAGAGAGTTCCCCAGGCTAATCACAGTCTTTTCTTTTTTTTCAGTTTTGAGTTTCCCACCATGTAGTTTCGCTGCGTGTCCCTTGTTGCTGTGTTAGGCAGCAGGGCGAGGAGCCAGCCCTGACCTGCGTTCTCTAGCCTGGTCGTTACTGCACAACCTCTGGCCTGGCCCCTCCTATCGTCTGCTCTGTAAGGGCCCGATCCCAGCCACTCTTCATGGGGCTTTTCCAGCTCGCCCCCCATCCTCTGCACACGCCTGGCTGAGGTGGGGAGCCCAGTGCCGCACACGGGGGAGGGGGCACACCCCCAGCTTTGGAACAGCCCCTTGGAGGAACCCCTCAGTGCACCCAATCCCCCTCCAGGGCCAGCCACGCGGCCTCCCCACCCCCACGACAGAGCCTGGGCTCCAGCCCTCCTGCTCCCCCCCCCGCGAGCTCTGCCAGCGAGTCCCACGGCGCTGGGCTCTGGGGGAGCCTCGTCCGCTCCGCAGGCACCAGCCAGGACCTGCAGCGACCCTCATGCAGCGCGGGCCCAGCCGCCGGGTTTGTCAGTCGCCTTGGGTTCTGAAGCATATTCTGAGCCAGATTTGTGTTTTCTTCCCCTTTCAGTGTGTCAAATCTTTAAACCGTTCTCTGCTAACCGCTTGAAATGTGCACGTGGTGGGTGTGAGATTCATCAGGACGTTCAGATGCACACGCACTTCAGAGTTTGCCTGCGGGCCTGTTTACTGTGTATCTTCTAGACTAATGCAGAGTCTTACTTCAACAGGCAGCTTTGCAGAGCCCCCCGGACTATCCTGAGACAGCTAGCTCATGCCATGGATTGTATTTTCCTAACAAAGAAAGTGATTTCTGATACATTTGAATGACACAGAAGTAGGGTGAAAATCAGAAAAAACTGAGTAAAACTTTTTATAAAACCCAGGAAATTTTCGGTAAAAATTGGTTTAAACTGAACCCGAAGGGGCGTATAGAGAGAGGATAAACAAGCCAGTGACCCCCGCGGCTCCCAGCCCTTGTTCTCAGGCTGGGTCTGTGCCCAGCGTCCCTGGGGGTGGGGGGAGAGGATCCTCGTTCTGGGCGCCGGGTGCCCACATCCGGGGACTGCGCCTGCCCTCTGCTCGGGTTTTCCATTGATCTGGGTCGGCCTCGGCCAGTCCTTTGTGAGGGCCCGTCCAGTCGGGTCAGCCTGCTCAGCGACCCCCCCACACCTCTTAGCCTGCCCTGAGAGCAAACTTCGTCCCTTTCCCCCGCTGGGCAGCCGGGCACAGTATAGGGGAAACTGAGGCACACACGGGCCTCATAAAACTATTACAAACAATGCCCCCTTCGTCACAGGCGCCCAACATCGCGTTTGTTCCCTGGACCGTAGCTGCGCGAGTGCTGAGGTCTCCAGATCCTTGGCCGGGGCTGCTCTAGTTAATTCAGCCCCTGGCCAGTGTGCGAGGAGATCCCGGTTTCCCCTCCAAGGCACAGCACTCTGCGTTCACCGCAGTCATTACAGGGCCTGCTGCCCTCCGGCCCTGCTGTCACGGAGTCCCTGGGTGATGCTCTGGAGCTGCTCCCCGCAAAGCCAGTCAGGACTTTGGGGAGCCTCCTGTCCCATGGAGCAGACTGTCTTCAGGGCAAGAAGCTCACACGACTTCACCTCCTGGGTCTCTCCTGGGAGCATTCAGCATATGCCCCTCCGTACGCTTCCCACAGCGAGTCCGCCCAGGCGGGGTCCTGGGGAAGCCAGAGGGTCCTGCACCCCCCACTTCGCAGTCAGACGTGACTCTCAGCCAGCCAGTAAAACAGAGGTTTATTAGATGACAGGAACACGGTCTAAAACAGAGCTTGTAGGTCCAGCGAACGGGACCCCTCGGCCAGGTCCATTCTGGGGGGCAGTGAGCCAGACACCCAAGTCTGCACTTCACGCCCCGTCCCCAGCCAGCTCCAAACTGAAAACCCCTCCAGCCCTGTGACGTTATTGATATAATCTGGGACCATATAGATCATTGTTGCAA
>NW_020675304.1:0-6446 GCF_002925995.2 Terrapene triunguis
GAATGAAAGGTAAGGCTACACATGTGGGGGCATTGGCCGATAAGATGTCCACCACCGAATCCTCAACTTCCACCACCTCCTCCACCTGGAGGTTCATGTTCTGTGCCACCCTACGTAGCAATTCCTGGTGTGCACGAAGATCTATAGGCAGTGGGCCAGAGGAGGACGTGCCTGCCACGGCTTCATCAGGCGAGGATGAGGAGGACACCCCCGGGACTAGCGGATCCTGGGAAAGGTCTGGTTGAGGAGGGTCCGGTTGCCCTAGGTCCATCACGCTAGGGGCATGGGCCTGATCTGATGGCAGGGCAGATGCCATCGGGGGAGGGCGATCAGGTCGCGAGCGGTGGAGAAGCTCTCCGGAGTGGACGGCAGGCCGAGCTCAACCACGGTGCGCACCGGGGAGCTTGTGTGCACCGGACTCAACGGTGCCGGAATCAACGGTGCCGGAGTTGGAGCCTTCGCAGGGCGGTCCAGCACGGGCCGTTGCTCCAATGGGGGTACAGGCGGCACCTGCAACTGCACAGGTGCAGCAGATGGTTTGTGCTGCTTCTTGGGCCATGGAGACAGCGAGCGATGTCACATCTGTACCGGTGCTGGAGACGTCCGGTGCCTAGAGTCTTCGCTAGTGCCGGGTCGTTCCGGTGCCTGAGGCGCACTTCAGAGCGATGGCGCCTGGTCTGCGTGCAGTGCCGAGGGCACCGGGCTAAGTGCCGCTTCCATTAGGAGCTATTTTAACCGAAAGTCCCGCTCCTTTTTTGTCCGAGGCTTGAAAGCCTTACAAATGCGGCACTTATCTGGTTGATGGGATTCCCCCAGGCACTTCAAGCAGGAGTCGTGGGGGTCTCCCGTAGGCATCGGCTTGAGACAGGCCGAGCAAGGCTTGAAACCCGGAGACCTAGGCATGGGCCCTGGTACCGGGGAGGAGGGAAGGGGATAAATCCCGTTTCCTCCAAGTACTACCGTGTTTCCCCGAAAATAAGACAGTGTCTTATATTAATTTTTGCTCCCAAAGATGCGCTAGGTCTTATTTTCAGGGGAGGTCTTATTTTTCCTGGAGCTTCGGGGCCTTATATTCCGGGGTGGCCTTATTATCGGGGAGGTCTTATTTTCGGGGGATGTCTTATTTTCGGGGAAACAGGGTATCTACACTATCTACAAAACTATTAAAACTACACTAAACAACTATCTACAGTACAACCAGTAAAGAGCTAGGGATGTGGAGATCAGCTATGCCGTGCTCCACAGTTCCAACGACCGTCACGGGCGGTAAGAAGGAACAGAGGGGGCGCTGGGTCGGCAGGGGCATATATTCGGTGCCATAAGAGCGCCACTCCAGGGGGCGCCTCAGCCGACCCACTGAGTGTTGCTAGGGTAAAAATCTTCCGACGATCGTGCACGCAGCGCGCGCACACCTAATTGGAATCAATATGAGCACGCACTCGAAGAAAATAAATCTTTCACAATAGCCTATGGTTTCATGCTGCCTTAACTCAACTCTTTTACCTAATCCCTGACCTTTCTTTATAATTTTTCATATCGTCCCAGGTAAAATTCAGGGCCTTCTGTTGCAGGAGACTCAACTGAGAGCAATCATGAGCTTATACTTTATCCTGAGATAAATAAACAGGATGGGCAATAGCTCGCTCATGGGAAACCTTTGGGGAGTTTGGCAATGTTCTGCATTTAATTTCATAGAGGGAGCCACATTAATTTCTTTTTTGATATTGCTTTATTTTAATGCATCTTGTAACAAATCCATGGTTGAATAAATCACGACTGGTATTTAAACTGCCCTCAGAAAGCATCAAGCTTCCTTTCTCTCTTCTACAGGTCTCTTAGCACTTCAGGAAAATCTTTGTTAGCTGTAGCAGTCCGAGGGTTTATATGCTTTAGAACAGACAGTATACAGTGTGCAATGTTCTCTCTCCGCAGTCACTTGTTCGTTTACACACTCACACACTCTCTCTCTCAGGTAGGTCAGTTGTTCTATCTAGTACACTTGAGTGGCACACAAGCAAACTGCACATCTCTTACCCCTCCCAGAATTGAGCAAAGTTCATCCACAAGTGACTGGGGTTCATAGCAATTCAAACCCAACAGCCAGGATCTGTGTCCTCATACGTACAGACATCACAGTTTGCAGCTCCACTGCACGCCATGTCCTGCCACATGGACTCTGAGTGCCACCTTTGAATAATGTTAGTAGGGGAGAGTTAAGATACAGTGCACATCAGTCTGATATAAAGAAATATACCATTCCTCTCTATTTAGCACATAAGCACTGCTTTAAGCAGTACCTTGTTAGTACAGTGCCCCAAAAGACATAAAGGGCATTAACCTAAAATTAAGGTACCACAAAAAACTGGAGGTACTGGTCCCCACTGCATTACATTTCTAGCCAACATTTTTTAAAATGGGTGCCTATATACCTAGGCACCTAAATAAGTGACCTGCTCTTCAAAAGTGCCATATACCAACACCTATTTACTTTATTGGGATCTGCTGACTACTCAGAGTTTTTGAAAGTCAGGCCACTTGTTTAGATACCTGTGGATTTAAAGCCTAACTTTGGGTACCCATTTTAGAAGATCCTGGCTTTTTCCTCACTGCCTGAAGACAGGCTGCTTCCCCTTTCTTCAGGGACAAATAGTGAGATCACAAGGAGAACAACAGCTTATGAACATAGAAATAAGAGATAGAAAATAACCATTAAGTACTCAAATGCATCTCTGGACCATCTAGTCCAAACCTGTGCTGCTACTTCTGATTAAGGGCATGGTGCTCTTTCTGGCTGTGGGTTTGAACCATTATAGTGAGTCGTACTTAAAACTGTCCATTTTGGAATATCTTTCTATATAATCCACCAGAAAGGTCTGGTTGCCAAGACAAACAAACAAAAAAACCCACCATGCTGTCAATCCATAAGGTAAGATATTTCAGCTGAAACTGCTGTCAAGATAGGTCAGCTTTAGCCCTAGCAATGCTCTTGATCATGTTCCATTAAGGAAGCTGACCCCAGATTTTTATGTACTTCCCTTATGGCCTGCTTCCATACTTCAGCTATGTCAACGCTAGCTGTGCCGCTGTAAGGTCTTCCGTGTAGCTGCTTTTGCCATCAGGAGAGAGCTCTCCTGCCGGCATAATTAAACCACCCCCAATGACCTGCATTAACTATGTCTCCTGCCAGCGTAGCACTGTCCACACCAGCACTTTGGTTGGTGAAACTTATGTCGGTCAGGGGGATGGTTTTTTCACACCCCTGATCGACAAAAGTTTTGCTGATAAAAGTGCTAGTGTAGACAAAGCCTTACTTACTCCTGGCTACTCTAAAGAAAACTAGTTTCTTACTACTCCCACAGAACAAGCAGGTGTCATAACTACACTTCATAGGCTGTGCTATTGCTTTGGGGCTGCTGTCGCTCTGGCTGCTGTTACGAGGACAGCAGTGCTATTCTGAAGATGCATACTAAAAATGGCCATTACACACTGGGGGGCCAATCCTGCTCCTATTTCAGTAAATGGAATTTTGCTATGGACTTCAATGGGAAAAGCAAGCCCAATATCTTATTTCTGGAAATTACTCCTGACTCAGACCAGGGGTTAAGGCTGTTATTCTGCTGTTATTGAAGTCAATGGCAAAATCCCCACTGACTTTGACATATGCAATATCAGACCCAAAGTGGGTGGTATTACCTAGGTATTTCCTCCCATGAAAAATCTGAGTATTAAAGCCACACCCATGAGAGACCTATCTATGCAGACCTAACACCCACTGAAGACAGTGCTATGTCAATGGAAGAATTCTTCCTTCTACTTAGCTACCACCTCTCAGGGAGGTGGAGAACTCCACCCATTGGCAAAGGTAGTGTCTACCCAGAAGCGGTTTTAGTCTCTCTATGCCTCACTTCCTCATCTGTAAAATAGTGATAACGGAACTTCCCAACCTTAGAGAGGCGTTGTGAAGATAAACACATACAAATTGTGAGGCGCTTAGATTTTATGGTAATAGAGGCCATATAAATTTCCTTCGATTGATAAGCAAAAGTGGCAGAGTCAGGCCCTTGGTTTGAAGTGCATAATAAAGCACTGTGAAAATATAACATTTCATAGAATCATAGAAATGTAAGCCTGCAAGGACCTTTAATAGATCATCTAGTCCAGTTGTCTGCTCTGAGGCAGGACTAAGTATTTTCTAGACCATCCCTAATATGTGTTTGTCCAACCTGCTCTTAAAAACCACTAATGATGGAGATTCCACACCCTCCCTAGGCAATTTGTTCCAGTGCTTAACTACCCTGACAGTTAGGAAGTTTTTCCTAATGTCCAACCTAAATCTCTCTTGCTGCAATTGAAGCACATTGCTTCTTGTCCTATCCTCAGCAGATAAGGAGAACAATTTATCACCCTCCTCTTTATAACAATCTTGTATTTACTTGAAGACTGTCTTGGTTTTCTCTTCTCCAGATTAAACAAACCTGATTTTTTCAATCTTTCCTCATAAGTCATGTTTTCTAGACCTTTAATAATTTTTGTTGCTCTCCTCTGGACTTTCTCCAATCTGTCTACATCTTTTCTGAAGTGTGGTGCCCAGAAATGGACACAGTACTCCACTGAAGCCTTATCTGTGATAAGGAGAGTGAAATAATTTTTTCTTGGGTCTTGCTTACTCCACTTCTGCCAATATATCCCAGAATGATGTTCACTTTTTTGCAACAGTATTACATTGTTGACTCATCTTTAGTTTGTAATCCACTATAACCCCTAAATCTTTTTCTGCAGTATTCTTTCCTAGGCAGTCATTTCCCATTTTGTATTTGCAATTAAGTATTCCTTCCTAAGTGGAGTACTTAGCATTTACTCTTATTGAATTTCATCCTATTTATTTCAAACAATTTCTCCAGTTTGTCGAGATTCTTTTGATTTCTAATCCTGTCCTCCAACATGCTTGCAATGCTTCCCCCACCCCCACGCATGGTATTGTCTGCAAACTTTACAAGTGTACTCTCTATCCTATTATCCAAATCATTTATGAAGATATTGAACAGAACCGCACCCAGGACAGATCGCTGAGGGACCCCACTTGATATGCCCCTTCCATCTTGATTGTGAATCCTTGATAATTACTCTGTGAATATGATTTTTCAACCAGTTGTGCCTCCATCTTATATTATGTTTGTCTAGACTGTATTTCCCAAGCTTGCTTATGAGAAGATCATGGAAGACAGTATCAAAAGCCTTACTAAAATCAAGATATGCCACCTTTACTGATTCCCCCTCTTGCCCCCTTCAGAAGACTTGTTACCCTGTCATGGAAGCATATTAGGTTGGTTTGACATGATTTGTTCTTGACAAATCCATGTTGTTTGTTATTTATCACCTTATTATCTCCTAGTTACTTACAAATTGATGATTTGCTCTGTTATCTTTTTGGGCACCAAAGTTATGCTGACTGGTCCACAATTCCCTGGGTTGTCCTTATTCACCTTTTTATAGCTAGGTACTATATTTGCTCTTTTCCAGTCCTCTGGGATCTCTCCCAACATCCATGAGTTCTCAAAGATGATAGCAAATGGCTCAGAGATCTCTTCAGCCAGTTCCTTAAATATTCTAGGATGTATTTTGTCAGGCACTGTTGACTTGAAGATATCTAATTTGTCTAAGTAATTTTTAACTTGTTCTTTCTCTATTTTAGCCTCAGATCATAACCCATATACACTGATGTTCACTGTGTTAGTCATCTAATCATTGCTAATATTTTTGGTGAAAACTACAATGAAAAAGGTATTTAACACTTTGGCCACAGCTGCATTTTCTGTTATTGTCTTTTCCTCTTCATGGAATAATGGGCCTCCTCTGTCCTTAGTCTTCCTCTTACTTCTAATGTATTTGTAAAATGTTTTCTTCTTACCCTTTATGTCCCTCGCTAGTTTAATCTCATTTTGTGCCTTGGCCTTTCTAACGTGGTCCCTACATGCTTGTGTTCTTTTTCTATATCCATCCTTCATAATTTCACCTATTTTCCACTTTTGTATAACTCTTTTTCAAGTTTTAGGTCATTGAAGATCTCCTGTTTAAACCAGGGCAGTCTCTTACCATACTTTCTATCTTTTCTATGTATTGGGATAGTTTGCTCTTGTGCCCTTAATAATGTCTCTCTAAAAAACTGCCAACTTTCCAGAAATCTTATTTCCCAAGATCAGTTTCCCAAGGGAACTCACCTACCCAGTTTGCTAACTTCTTCCTTCTTGAAGTCCATTGTCTTTATTCTGATGTTTCCCCCTACCTCATTCCTTAGAATCATAACCTCTATCATTTCATGATCACTTTCACCCAAGCAGCCATCTTCCTTCAAATTCTTAACTAGCGCCTCCCTATTTGAATCAAATCTAGAACAGCTGTTCCCCAGTCACTTTTTATATCTTCTGTAATAAAAAGTTGTCTCCAAT
>NW_020675305.1:0-11244 GCF_002925995.2 Terrapene triunguis
CGGGGTTCGGGGGGCAGCCCCAGCCACAGACGGCACACGGCTCAGGCAGGGGCTCAGCCCCAACCCTGGGCAGCACGGGACTTGGAGGGGAGGGGTCAGCCCAGGCGCGCCACCAGCTTTTTTGCCGCCCTAGGCGGCAGAAGGTCCCGCCCCCGAAATACCGCCCCAACAGAGGCGATGGAAGGTCCCGCCCCCGAAATACCGACGACGACCGGGGTGGCTGAAGATCCGGCTGCCGCGGTCGCCGCCCCCAAATGTTAGCGCCCTAGGCGACTGCCTAGGTCGCCTAATGGGTTGCGCCGGCCCTGTGTCAGCCCCAGCTACGGATGGCCTGGGGCTCGGGGTCTGCCCCTGAGCTTGCGATGGGGGTCAGCCCCAGCCCCGGGCGGCACGGGAGGGCGGGGTGAGCCCCAGACTGTGGAGGCATGGGGAGGGCGGTTCGGGCGAGCTCTACCGGTGGGGGGGCCGCTCCAGTGAGCCCCTGGCCCTCCTGTTTTTACTTTAAAAACCCAGCGATGAGAACTACCTCACTTTCTGTAGCCTCGTCTCTTCCCACCCTTTGCTGGCGGCGTGCGTTACTGCGCCTGACCAGGCAGGCTTTTCTGAACAGCTCATGCTCCCCTCCCGCCCAGAAGGTCTGCGATTAACGCCCGTTAAAAAAATTAACGCGTTAATTGTGCTGTGCGTTAATCACAGGCCTTAACGGCAATTAATTGACAGCCCTAATCATAATGCCTCTATATCAGTGGTTCTCAAACTGGTTTGGGACTCCAAAGTATGTCGTGCCCCTGTTTTAATGGGGTCACCTGGACTGGCTTAGAGTTGCCGGGGCCAAAGCCAAAGCTCGAGCCCCACCGCCTGGGGCCAAAGCCCAAGAGCTTCAGCCCAGGGCACCGGGGCTCATGTCACAGGCCCCCTGACTGCAGCTGAAGCCCTTGGCCTTTGGCTTGGGCCCCCCAGCCAGGGTGCAGGGCCTCAGGCTTTGGCCCCCCTACCCAGGGCCAGCTCTAAGCACCAGCAAAACAAGCAGGTGCTTGGGGCGGCACATTTGCAGGGGGCAGCATTCAGGCCATCCTTTTTTTTTTTACTCACTTCCTCCCCTCTCACAACCCTGCAGAAGTGGAGCCATGGAGCAGCTGGGGATCCAGCATGGGAGCTGAGAACCCACGGGACCCTAGGAGCTGTAGTTCCTTGGCCAGCTCCCTGCCTAGAGAGCCAGCCCTAGAGCAGGGAAAGAACTACATTTCCCAGCAATCCCTTGGCCGCTATCAACAGGAAAGGGAGGGGGAGGGAGTGAGGTAGCTGAGCCATGCTGCAGCTTGCTGTGAGTGGAAAGGGGTGGCACTGTGAATGGGGAACAAGTGTGCCCAAGGAGTAGAAGGCTTTGCCCCAGATATCCCCTACAGAAGACTTCCCCAGACTGGATTAAGGATACTGGTGTGACCTCACCTTGCAGCCCCCAAAGAAGGAATTGGGTGGACTAAAGGGACAGTGCCCCTCTCTATCTGAAGCCTAGCAAGGGAGGTACGTGGATCCCACTAGAATTTAAAATGAAAAGTAAGGGAGGGGAGGCTCTGCTAGAGGACCTGGGCAGCTTTAGATATAGTACCAGGCACTTAGGAGGATTTCCACTTCTGAGCCATGGAAGCAGAAATTGACTTTTCCTTTCCAGACATAGCTAATATTCAGAAAGGGAATCTAGCACCTGCCTTCCAGATTTGAACATCCTCAAAATTCAGGAGTGCTCAAGCTCAGTTTGGGCAGCTGTTACTTAATTTCTCCCAAATCAAATATACTGATCCACTGTAACTTGCTGTAGAAAAAGTAGGATAAAACTGAGCAAGAAACGCTTCCCAGTGGTTTTTAGGACTGGAATTGCTATTTTCAACAGCCATTGCCTTTTAGTTTTATTTGTTTAAAAGGAAGACAGTGATATTGCATTGGCAAATTCCACATAGAATGAAAGAGTGGAACAAAAGAATAATAAAGGCACCTCAACTTTTCCTCATTTATGTAGGACAGTCTTATAATATGCATCCAGATATCCTCCAATCACAGAAGCTGAAAATTGTTCCACTTTACTGTAGTTCTGTAACCATGCGGGAACCAATCCTGTCTGTGTTCTGTGCACATCCAAAATTCCTGCTGAATGACCCGCCCTGGGAGTGAGTTACCAGTGACCCAGGGTTGGGACAGCAGGAGGGTGCAGGTTGGGGGGAGAGCCCAATGCACTGGTGGGAGGGAAAGGCGGGAGCCCAGCGCTGGGGCGGCAGGGGATGTGGGTGGGGGGGAGAGAACTCAGGGCTGGGGCAGCAGGGGAGTGCGGGGGGGAGCCAAAAAACTTTTTTGCTTGGGGCAGCAAAAAACCTAGAGCCAGCCCTGCCCCTACCCAGGGTGGCAGGGCTTGGGTGGGCTCAGGCTTCGGTTCCTTCTCCTGGGGTCGTGTAGTAATTTTTGTTGTCAGAAGTGAGTTGTGGTGCAATAAAGTTTGAGAACCCTTGCTCTATATAAATCCATGATATGCCTGTCACGGATTCATAGGACTCGTGCTCTCTCCTGGCTCCATATGGTCCCTGGGAGGAATCCCCTTCAGTGTGACAGCCCTTCTCAGGGGTCCGCTCTCTCTTGGGGGTTAAGCCATAGGCCCCTCTGCCTCCTGGAACCTCACCTCTCTGAGCCTTAGCACGCCTGTCTCTCGCCGTGTGCCCCCTCAGGGAGTCCACTCGCTCTGGACCCCTGGGGCCTCCACTCCCAGAGGGAATAATGCAACCCTGATCTCTAGACCGGAGCGACTCTCGGCCAGCGTAAAACAGGATGTGTATTGAGCGTCTGAACACAGCATAGGAAACTCTCAGGGCCTCAGGCCTAGCATCCCTCAGCTTAGTACATCTAAGTCTCTCCAGCCTCCAGGTGGGCTTTGGCTGCTCTCCCCTGCCAGCCCAGAACCTCCTCCTTCCAGTTGGGCATCTGATCTCACCGTCTCCCAAGTCCCATCTCTGTCCTTTGTCTTCTGTCCCAGGTAAACAGGTTACCTGGGTCTCCTCTCCTCTCAGCCTCTCCTCTCATCCATCCTTTGTTTCCCCTCTGGCTGGAACCAGCTGGTCAGGTCACCGGGGTCCTCTCGCTGCAGCCCATTGTCCTCACACTGGCGAGAACCAGCTATGACTCCCAAGCTGGGCCTCCAGGTCATCAGTCGCTGGGGTATCCATTCTCCAGGCCATTTGCTGGCCCTCTGTAACAACAAACTCCCTCCCACCACCTTGTTAAACCAGTAACACACAGGGAAACTGAGTCCCACCCCCTCTACATGCAAAGAAAACCCCCTGCTTCATCACAATGCCCACATCTTTAATACTGTATGAAGATCTGTTCATCCTATCTCAGTAAAGATATACCGGAATTGGAAAAGGTACAGAGAAGGGCAACAAAAAATATTAGGGGTATGGAACAGCGTCTATATGAGGAGAGATTAAAAAGACTGGAACTTTTCAGCTTGGAAAAGAGACGACTAAGGGGCGATATGATAAAGGTCTACAAAATCTTGACTGGTATGGAGAAAGTGAATAAGGAAGTTTTATTTACTCCTAATAACACAAAAACTAGGGGTCACTCAATGAAATTAATAGGCAGCAGGTTTAAAACAAACAAAAGGAAGTACTTTTTCACACAACACACAGTCAATCTGTGGAACTCATTGCCAGAGGATGTTGTGAAGGCCATAACTATAATGGGGTTGAAAAAAGAACCAGATAAATTCATGGAGGATGGGTCCATCAATGGCTATGAGCCAGGATGGTCAGGGTGCAACCTCATGCTCTGTGTCTGTCATAAACATACAGCTAAGGGTAGCATAAAATCCCTCTTTACCCTGTAAAGGGTTAATTCCTCTTTTACCTGTAAAGGGTTAAGAAGCTCAGATAACCTGGATGGCACCTGACCAAAAGGACTAATAAGGAGAGAAGATACTTTCAAATCTGTGGGGGAAGTTTTTCTGTCTGTGTCTCTCGGAGCCAGCCAGTAAACAGGACAGGAAAATTACATGTCCTTAAGCATATCTGAACTAAGCATCTAGTATTGCAGAAATAGTAAGTAATAGGAAAGAAATGCGTTAGGTTATCTTTTGGTTTAGCTTGTGAATTTTCCCTGTGCTTAGAGGGAGATTTATCCCTGTTTTTGTAACTTTAAGTTTTGCCTAGAGGGAAATCCTCTGTGTTTTTGAGTCTTTTGTTATTCTGTAAAGTACTTACCATCCTGATTTTACAGAGGTGATTCTTTTACCTTTTCTTTAATTAAAATTCTTCTTTTAAGAACCCGATGGATTTTTCATTGTTCTTAAGATCCAAGGGTTTGGGTCTGTGTTCACCTGTACCAATTGGTGAGGATATTATTCTCAAGCCTCCCCAGGAAAAGGGGTGTAGGGTCTTGGGGGGATATTTGGGGGAGGTAGGGCTGCAAGTGGCCCTCCCTGAATGTTTGTTTAAATCACTTGGTGGTGGCAGCGATACTAAGGCAAGGAAGAAATTTGTGCCTTGGGGAAATTTTTAACCTAAGCTGGTAAAAATAAGCTTAGGGGGTCTTTCATGCGAGTCCCCACATGTGTACCCCAGAATTCAGAGTGGGGAAGGAACCTTGACAAGGTGGCAGCACGGTGGGATCATTTTGAACCAAAAGCCCAGTCGGATTTTAAAAGGACATTTTTTTTTCCTTTTTGGCTGCTTAGAAAGCAGAGAGGTTGTTTTTTTTTAAAGCTGTGAGTAGCTGGAGATTTTTTTCTCTGCCCGAGGGCAGGATAGTTAACTTCCTGCAAGGGAATTCACAAGTGGATTTTTTTTTTCTTTCTAACTCTTGGGTTAAGCTAGGATGACAGAAAGTGACGCCCAGAAAAAACTGGAATTAGCCAGATTTGAAGCTGAGGAAAGAATAAAAGAACATGATAGACAGATGGCCAGGGAAGAAACTGCCCACAAGAGAGCTATGGAGGCAGAAAAAGCCAGGATGGAGGCAGAAAAAGCCAGGGAGAAAACTGCCCACAAGAGAGCTGTGGAGGCAGAGGAAACTGCCCACAAGAGGGCTATGGAGGCCCAGAAGCATGAACTGGAGTTAGAGAGGGCATATTGATATAATCTGGGACCATATAGATCATTGGTGCAACCAAGGTCCTGTAGTGGCACCCAGATCTTGTATAAAGGGGGTCAAATGGGGTGTCTAAGACAAGGTTATGGTTTACTGGTTATAATTATGCTGTCTATATGTGTGTATCAATTTTGTAGTTGAAGTTATGAATATTGGCTCTATACTGTCTGTATTTCAAACTTATGCTATGCTGCTGGGGGACATCCCAGACAAACTGGTGTTAGCTCTGCCTAGCCTGCTTGATGGCCCATTAAGGACCATCAGCTATACAATGGACCCATTGAGAGAAGGCAGATACGCCTTGTAACTCAGCAAAGTATGCAGGGACTGGCCCATGTGACTCCAGACTCCATGTTGCTGTAATTTTCCACAGTAAGAACAAAGAGGTGTTCTTACACCTGGAAAAGACTATATAAGGCTGATGCCTCATCTCCATCTGGTCTTCAATCCTGCTTCGTACCTCTGGAGGAACTTTGCTACAAGCTGAAGCTTTGAACAAAGGACTGAGGACCCATCCCAGCGGGGGATGTATTCCAGAGACTTGATTTGAACCTGCAGTTTATTCTATCTCTGCTGCAAGCCTGAACCAAGAACTTTGCCATTACTGTATGTAATTGATTCCATTTAACCGATTCTAACTCTCATCCCTATCTTTTTCCTTTTATGAATAAACCTTTAGATTTTAGGCTCTAAAGGATTGGCAACAGCGTGATTTGTGGGTAAGATCTGAGTTGTATATTGACCTGGGTCTCGGGCTTGGTCCTTTGGGATCAGGAGAACCTTTTTCTTTTACTGGGGTATTGGTTTTCATAACCATTTGTCCCCATAACGAGTGGCACTGGTGGTAATACTGGGAAACTGGAGTGTCTAAGGAGATTGCTTGTGGGACTTGCGGTTAGCCAGTGGGGTGAGACCGAAGCCCTCCTAGTCTGGCTGGTTTGGTTTGCCTTAGAGGTGGAAAAAACCCCAGCCTTGGGCTGTAACTGCCCTGTTTGAGCAATTTGTCCTGAGTTGGCACTCTCAGTTGGGTTCCGCCAGAACCGCATTGTCACAGACGCCCAGAAAAAACTGGAATTAGCCAGATTTGAAGCTGAGGAAAGAATAAAAGAACATGATAGACAGATGGCCAGGGAAGAAACTGCCCACAAGAGAGCTATGGAGGCAGAAAAAGCCAGGATGGAGGCAGAAAAAGCCAGGGAGGAAACTGCCCACAAGAGAGCTGTGGAGGCAGAGGAAACTGCCCACAAGAGGGCTATGGAGGCCCAGAAGCATGAACTGGAGTTAGAGAGGGCAAGGGCTAAGCAGAATATACCAAACAACCCTAGCAATCCTTCTCCAGGTACCACTTCCCATCCCAGAAAGTTCCCCACCTACAAGGGAGGCGATGATACAGAGGCCTTCTTAGAAAATTTCGAAAGGGTCTGTCTTGGGTACAGCATCTCTACAGACCAGTATATGGTGAAGCTGAGACCACAGCTTAGTGGATCCTTAGCAGAGGTGACAGCTGAAATGCACAGCTACGAACTTTTTAAAAACAAGGCCAGAATTAAAATGGGGCTAACACCCCAAGCATGCCCGTCGGAGGTTCAGAGCCCTGCAGTGGAAATCAGACGTGGCATTTTCCTGACACGCCTACCACATTGTAAGAAATTGGGATGCCTGGATATCAGGAGCCAGCGTTAAATCTCTGGAAGATCTGTCTTTCCTAATGCAAATGGAGCAGTTCTTAGAGGGTGTTCCTGAGGAAATAGAAAGGTACATCCTAGATGGGAAACCCAAAACTGTAATCAAGGCGGGGGAGATTGGAACCAAATGGGTGGAGGTGGCAGAAAAAAAAAAACTAGTAGCAGTTGGAGCGAATATCAGAAGGGGCAACCTGAAACAAAACCCTACCACCGGGGGCAGCCCAAGGCCCCACCTACATCCCAAGGAAAACCCCAAATCCATTATCGTCCCACCACACCAGTCTCCAGCAACCCACCTCGCCCCAGTGACCAGTCAGCTGGGCGATGTTTTAAATGTAATCAGCTGGGGCACATAAAGGCCAACTGCCCCAAGAACCCCAGCAGATTGCAGTTCATTACACCAGAATCACACCAAAGGTCCCCAGGCCCAGATGCCTCCCAGATACCCTCAGAGCGAAGGGAAACCGTGAGTGTGGGCGGGAAGAAGGTTATCGCGTGGAGGGACACTGGAGCACAAGTGTCAGCTATCCACCAATCCTTAGTGGACCCCAAATTCATCAACCCAGAGGCTCAGGAGACGATTCAACCCTTCATGTCAAACTCTCTAAACTTGCCTACAGCCAAGTTGCCTGTCCAGTACAAGGGCTGGTCAGAAATGTGGACTTTTGCAGTCTATGATAATTATCCCATTCCCATGCTGCTGGGGGAAGACTTGGCCAACCATGTGAAGCTAGCCAAGAGGGTGGGAATGGTCACCCGCAGCCAGGCTAAGCAAGCCTTCACACCTAGCTCTATTCCTGCGCCTTCTACAAGGGCCCAGTCTGTGGTACCCGAGACCCAGACTGAAGTGGTGGATGCCCATGTCTACGGCAGCAGTAGTGGATCCAGTCACAGAGACCCAGACAGAGCCAGTCCCAGAACCAGAACTGGCGGAGCAACCAGCACCAGAACCATTGCCAGCACTGAATCCAGCACTTGCAATCCCATCTACAACTCCAACGCCAGAGGGCACCAGCGAGCCTGAACTGGCAGAAGCAGATAACCCTATGCAAGAGGCTCAGCAGGAGCCTGAAATACAACATAGTGCACCAGCGGAGAGTGGTTCACAGTCAACGGAAACAGCCCCATCACCTACATCGCTTCCAGAGGGACCAAGCCCAAGACCACAGTCCAAGGAGGAACAGATGTCTCCAGCATCAAGGAAACAGTTCCAGGCCGAGCAGGAAGCAGATGACAGCCTCCAGGGAGCTTGGACGGCGGCACGGAGCACCCCACCGCCTCTCAGCTCTTCTAACCAATCCCGGTTTGTTGTAGAAAAAGGGCTTTTATACAAGGAGACTCTTTCTGGTGGACACCAGGAAGACTGGCATCCTCAAAGACAGTTGATAGTTTCAACTATGTACCGAGTAAAGCTCTTGAGCGTAGCCCACGATCATCCTAGTGGCCATGCTGGGATGAACATGACCAAAGACCGTTTGGGGAAGTCATTCCACTGGGAGGGAATGGGCAAGGATGTTTCTACTTATGTCCGGTCTTGTGAGGTTTGCCAAAGAGTGGGAAAACCCCAAGACCAGGTCAAAGCACCTCTCCAGCCACTCCCCATAATCGAGATCCCATTTCAGTGAGTAGCTGTGGATATTCTGGGTCCTTTCCCAAAAAAGACACCCAGAGGAAAGCAGTACATATTGACTTTCATGGATTTTGCCACCCGATGTCCGGAAGCAGTAGCTTTAAGCAACATCTTGGTGTTGATTGCTGGGGCTGCCAGTAGGGGAAAAAGTGTGAGAGGGGCCACCAGCAAGAGTTGGTGGCCGCACTCTGAAGCCATCAAATAATTTGTCCTGAGAACCCCTGTCCTAGCCTCTGTTTGCCAGAAACTGGGAGTGGATGATAAGGGATGGATCACTTGATGATTGTTTGTTTTGTTCATTCCCTCTGGGGCACCTGGCATTGGCCACTGTCGGAAGACAGGATACTGGGCTAGATGGACCATTGGGCTGACCTAGTATGGCCGTTCTTATGATACTTCAAGGCTTGGGATTGGGAATATTTTGCTGTATTATCTCTTGATTGTTCTAAATTTACATATAAACTGAAAATATTATGTTAATTGGTGTTTGTAGATCTATCTATATCTATATATTTCTTTATATGGGAATTAGATACAGTGCTCTGACAGCTAATGGCTAAGTTATTATATGCAAAAAAACTAGAGTTTTCAGGTTCCTAAGTAGTCCCTGGAATCATGGTTAAAGTGCCCCTCCCCTGCCCAAATCTGAACTGGCGCCCCTGGCCAGGAGCGTTTCTACTGCCTTCACATGGTGCCCCTGGCAGCCGTGGAAAGCAAAGCTAATGGAGACAAAATGCAAAACTGGAGCTCAAGTTTTTAAAAAGCAAAAGCCAAATAGAGGTGGAAGGAGTCACCCTCCAGTGGGACCCTTTTAGGGCCAGCGCCACAAACCGTAGTGCTGGGATCAGCTCTTGAGTGCTGCATCTCAATATGGAAGGAAACTCAGTGGCCAAGAGGGACGTCCTCCTTCCACTAGCCATGGTACGTGAAAGCACAGGTCACCTGGCTTCTGGAACACGCTGCCCCGCCACTCAGCTACCCATTCCTGGCTTTGCTACTGTGTCTCCTCTGGCCTCAGCAGCAGCAGGGGACAGAGTCCGATGTCAGCAAAGGCATGCCAGCCCCTCCAGGCTCAGCAAGTCCAAACGACATCATGGAATGGCAGGCTATGAAAAGGAAGGCCCTGATTCTTACCAACATCTACCAAGCTCCATCTGCCACCTGGCCATCTAGACTTTGGGGAATGCATCCCCAAGTCACTCCTGGATGGTTAGCTGATGCCCCCACATTATAGCAGGAATTTTAATCCACCAAGAACAAGCAGAAGGTTTTGGATTATGGCAGGGCCCTTTTGGGGCCAGTCTGGGTCAAACTGGGCACAAGCAATGGGAAAACCCTATTCCCAAAGTGCACTTTATGTCTCCGGTCGCAGAGCCTGGCAAACAGACTGAGTGCAGCCTCGTGTGGCATGAAGGAATACCCAGCCCCAGCAAAGGCCCTGGCAGTCCAGCGGCAGGGCTCCTGCCTGGGACAAAGCGACCAGCTGGGCACTGAAATTGGGGTTGCTGACAAAGGGCTGGCTCTGTGTGTGGACATGCACTGACTCTGTTCGCTGCCCAAATGCTAGGCCTGTCTATACAGCAACTGCAGCTGACCAAGGGTTAGAAAACATCCCCAGACAGAGGGTCTCCTGCTTTGGACCGTGCCCCAGAGCCGGTGGCTTCCATTATATTCCAAATGGCGGGGTGGGCATGCACCACCTTCACCAGCTGATGTGCCCATCCATTGAACACTTTTTTAGCTCCCTTTATTTCAAACAAACCCAGACAGGGGCTGCGCTGCCCCAGGCGAGGTTTCTGGGAGCCCGAATCTGCTTTCTGGGGCATGGAGTTGACGGTGTCCGGCCAATTCCCACGGAGCAGGCTGAGGGGAAACATGGGAGATTTTGCAGGCGCCGAAAGATCCCATCTTTGCGTAGATGCCCAGGAGCCCGGGCCTGCCCCAGGGGATTGACCAGCTGACAAGAATTCCCCATGCACCGGGCAAGGAGCTCCTGGCCTTCAATGCTACTGACACGCGGGTTTGCAGTGCACTGGTGAAGAAAACACAGCTAGTGGCCTGTGGCAATCACATGTGCAATTTGAGACCCGCCCTTCCCCCCAACTCCCCAGGGGTGTAGGGTGCTGGGCTGGGCTGTTGCATTTTGAACCATCCTGGGGGTGGCGAGCTGGGGCCAGTGTAGTGTAGTAAATTGCTCTGCATTGGAATGTGCTACTTACCGTGCTGAGCATGCTCAGTACATCTGCTGAAGCCACTGCCCTTATTAGCCGTAAGATTCTGGGGCCTGCTTTTGACAGGGGTTAAAAAGAGGCAAAGGGGGCGAATCGGAGCGGGGGAGCATGGCCAGGGTCTGAGCAGGAGGTGGAAATTTACTGGTTGGGGGGTCAAGGGCAGCTGGAGGCAGCATTAATTCCTGGCAAAATCAGGAATGAGCGGGGGAGGAGGCGGAGTTAAGCCCAGGAGTGAGGCGCTGGCAGAGGGTGACAGAGGGCAAAACCCGGCACAGTCAGGGGCACAGGCGGTAGCAGTTACCCCAGTGGGACTGAGACACCAGTGCCTGGCAAAATAGTTGGGGGGCGGGGGGGGGGGGGGGAGAGGCTTTTTTATTTGATCAAAGTGGCTTTTTTGTATGGTCACACGAAATGAGCATGCTCAGTAACATCTGCTGAAGCTACTGCCCTTCACCCTGCCCTTATTAGCCGTAAAATTCTGCTGACTGCTATTTTAGGGTTACCATACGTCCGGATTTTCCCGGACATGTCCGGCTTTTGGGGATTCAAATCCCCGTCCGGGGGG
>NW_020675306.1:0-8307 GCF_002925995.2 Terrapene triunguis
AAATGGTTCAATTGTTCTGATAATGAGGCTAGGGAAAAATAAGTTGTTTTGCCCATGTCGAAATATTCTTGTGAAAAGTTCTAGTGTCCCCCTGCTTGAGCCCGGAGGGGCGTAGGGGGGGAAAGGGGGGAAGCGCTGAACTTTGGCAGGGAGTTGGCCTTTGTATCAGAAATGCCCTCATAAATCTTCCCAACTTCAGCCATGTTATAAGCATCTGAAAAATCCCAGGTCACACATGCTCAGTAGACACGTCTTAGAAATCTGCAGGTAAATTACATGAAGATTCCATGTGTACTGAGTATGCTCTAGCCTGGGCTGAGCATGTCCTACAATACCAGCACTAGGCTGCTATTTGCAGTTGTGGGTCTGAGTCTGGGCTCCTGAAATAATAGCAGGAAGCCAGTCTCTCGTGTGCTAGGCCACAGCAGCATAGAGGAGTAAGTTGCCTAATTTGAATGCAGAGAAGACAAGAATCTGATGTGCAGTGGAAGAATGTGGGAAGGTGGAAAGTATACAGGAGACTAATGAGGGAGTGGGAAGGAGATGGAAATTGGGACTGGGAGTGGGGTGGCAGGGAGAATGGAACTGGCTGTGCAAGGAGACTAACTGGGAGTTTGGGGGAGACTGGGATGGAAAGTCCAGAGGGGTGAGACTAGGGTTGTTTGGTAAGGAGAATAGGACTGGGATGACAGCCAAGGATGGAAAAAAGATAGGACTGGGACTGAGACAGGTAAGGGGAAATGTTGTAGAGAGGGAATGGGCAGAATAGTTTGTACCCACTAGAGTACAGTCCTCTCTAAAATCTGGAATGGAAGCCAAGATTCCTGAGTCTCACCGTTCCTTTGCTGCCAGCAAGTATCTGGGAAACTCCCAGCAAAAATGTGTGCGTCTCATCCCCCTTTAGTGCTGGTCCACACAGAGGATGGCTGTGATGGGTTCCCCCTGGGGTGCCACCTGGAACTGGGGTACCACTGAGCCCTCTGACCTACCAGCCTGGGCTCCCTTTCACACACATGGGGTGGGCAAGCTTTTTGGCCTGAGAGCCACATCGGGCTTCTGAAACTGTATGGAGGGCTGGGTAGGGAAGGTTGTGTCCCCCAAACAGACTGGCCCACGCCCCCTCCCACTTCCCGCCCCCTGACTGCCCCCCTCAGAACTCTCCCTTCTCCTTGTCCCCTAACCGTCCCCCCCGGGACCCCACCCCCTATCCAACCCCCCCTTCTCCCTGTCCCCTGGCTGCCCCGCCCCCTAGCCACAGCCCCCCCCCGACAGGCCCCCCGGGACTCCCCCGCCCCTACCCACCCCCCCCTGTTCCCCGTCCCCTGACCGTCCCCCCTCAGAACCTTCACCCCATCCAACCGCCCCCGGCTCCCTGTCCCCTGACTGTCCCCCGGGACCCTCTGCCCCTTATCCAAGCCCCCCGCTCCCCACCCCCTTACCATGCGGTCAGAGCATCAGGACTGGCAGCCGCACCGCCCAACCGGAGCCAGCCACACTGCCGCGCACTCTAGAGCACTGGGGCAGGCCAGTGGCTCTTGCAGCTGCACTGCCCGGCAGGAGTTCGCAGCCCCGCCGCCCAGAGCGCTGGCGGCATGGCGAGCTGAGGCAGCAGGGGAGGGGCTGGGGGCTAGCCTCCCTGACCAGGAACTCAAGGGCCGGGCAAGAGGGTCCCGCGGGCCGGATTTGGCTTGTGGGCCGCAGTTTGGCCATCTCTGCTTTAGCATATGACGGGAACCCTTTGTTTCAAAACTTGGTTCCCAGACCAGTTTGTGGAAAAACACTGACATCCCAAGATGAAGTCCAGAATCATGTGGCCTGGTCACATGTCCTTGTACAATCATAGCAGCCATTACTTACAAGCTGTCTGTAGCCTTCTCAGGAAGGCTCACCAGATGGGGGATAAACTTCTCCTAAGGCCTATTGTTTTTCCTAACGGCTCATGGTCCTGAATAGGCCCTTCCCAACCAGCTATCTAAACTGAAAGCATCTTGTCTAGTTGGTCACCAATATATAGAAATGTATACACGTTGTGGAGAAACTGGAAAGGATCCAGAGGCGAGTGACAAGGATGATCAAAGGGATGGAATGCAAACCATATGAGCAAAGGTTGAAGGAACTGGGTTTGTTTAGTTTGGAAAAGAGGAGATTAAGGGGGGGCATAATAGCAGTCTTCAAATCCTTCAAAGAAGATGAAGAAATGTTGTTCTCTCTTGCCACAGAAGGCAGGACAAGAGGCAATTGGTTCAAGATTCAGCATAGCAGATTTAGATTAAATCTCAGGAAAAACTTTGTAACTGTAAGAACAGTAGGGCAATGGAACAGACTGCCTAGGGAGCTTGTGGAAATGCCTTCACTGGAGGTTTTCAAAAGGAGGCTGGATAGCCATCTGTCTTGGATGGTTCAGGCCCAACAAATCTTGCATCTTGGCAGGAGGTTAGACTAGATGACCCTTGTGGTCCCTTCTAAGCCTATGGTTCTATGATTCTAGTCCTTATGAGACCCAAACCTTTAAGATAGAAATAACTACATGCTCAAGTGCTTCTTATAGAAAATTAAGGGGTAGAAGTGTATTACCATGAGGAGATAAAACCAATAGGGTTAACAGTAGATCCAGAGAACTGCTTGCATTTGAATTGGAGAGAGTTTGTCAGAGGATCCCCTCCCAGCCAGCTGAAAAGAATTTGTGCCAGCAAGAAAACCTAGTGCAACTTTTGAAGTTGGAGAAGGGGAGATGAAACTCTGGAGTATAATAAAAGGGTAAAAATGGACAAGCCAGAGTAGATTCACCTTACCTGAGAAAGACAGCTCTGTGCTGGAAGAACCAGGCAGCTTGCACAGTCAATCCCAGTGAGTGGACAATGGCAACAACACTGATTCTCAGATACTTCCCAGTTAAGTGCTCCCTGCTGGGGTCTGAGTGCAAAGAGTGGTGATATTTGAGAAAAATGCCCATTCTCTCTATTTTGACTGCTGGATAAAGACGGAGAGATTGCCGTGCTTTCATAAAGAATTAAGCATTGTACGCTGGTGTTTCAGCACATAAAGGGGCCAATGAGTGAATTGTTTTAGGCATCTTTGCACACTTTTGCTTTCTTTAGGTGTTCAGATCCTTTGGTAATGAGCATGGTACTAATGACATTGAAAAGGAATTTTTACTCAATGAACTTGATGTCCAAGGTCCAGGGTATCAAATATTCTATGGAGATAGCCAGAATCCATGAATTAGTCTGTGGGCTGAGGTATAAATTTAGGACCACGTACAGTGGGTCTTCCGCTCATGTCTCTGAGTGGTTTGCAGAAATATCAATGGTAAAATATGGCCATTATGCAGTAATTCAACTTTTACTTATCAGTATTTATTATTTGTTCTGTACCTTATTGTCACATTCAGCATCACTCAGTGGGGAAAATATGCTCCCTTTTTCTTTAGGTCTGTTGCAACTTTTGGTCTTTGTTTTTTTCCCTTTTCTAAGACAAGCAGCTGCAGCAGTTATAGCCACAGAATGGGGTAGGGAAGCACCCCCAGGCCCAGAACTGTGCAGAGGATGTGACACCCTTCTCCCCCCTCCCCCCATCTCCCTAGGGACACCAGGCTCCATGCAGTTTTTCCCCCCTGCCTTCCCATAACAAATAAAAAGTAAAAATTGTGGAACTAATACTACATTTGCCAGGCATCACATTAATACTTTGCCCGTATGTTATCCCCCTACCTCACCATTTGTTTATCTTGTCTTTGTAGTGTGTAAACTCTTTGGAGCAGGGACAGTCTCTTAGGCCTGGTCCACACTAACCCCCCACTTCGAACTAAGGTACGCAAATTCAGCTACGTTAATAACGTAGCTGAATTCGAAGTACCTTAGTTCGAACTTACCGCGGGTCCAGACGCGGCAGGCAGGCTCCCCCGTCGATGCCACGTACTCCTCTCGCCGAGCTGGAGTACCAGCATCGACGGCGAGCACTTCCGGGATCGATCCCAGAAGATCGATTGCTTACGGCCGGACCAGGAAGTAAGTGTAGACCTGCCCTTACTCTGTAGTACCTAGCACAATGGAATTCTGATCTCGGTTGGTGCTGCTAGGCACTATAATGCCAAATAAATATGATACTCTATTTCTCTTCCTTTTATCTGTCTGTACGTTTTTTCACTCATTTTTTTCCTTGCTGCATTTCCTCATGTGGGCTTCATTTCCACTCACTCTCCCCATCCAGTGTGTTGAAATGATTACCAAAGAAATAGTTAATTTTGAAGATTAAAGTTTCCTCAACAAGTAAGCTTAATAGCATCAGTTTTGTTGCATCCTCTTACTTTAAAAAACTGTCATTTTACTGGCAATAACTTTGCACAGGCTGTTTGCCTGGGCACAACTTTGCCCAGAGTTGAGACTTTTTCTGTTGATGCATTGTACAGATCTATTCAGATTTTGTTTGGCATTTTCTCTCAAAGGGAATATTCCCCATCAGTCACAGACCCCAAACTCTCTGCTAGCTTTCCTGAAATTTGAGAGGTATAGGTTTGTCTCTCAGGTTTGTTTTTATTAGTTGCTCATATAAAGCTAAATACTAGATTATTTCTCTAGCATTTTCTTTAAATGGTTTTTTTGTGGCTATGTAGCAGCCTTGTAGAGGGAAAAATTGAGGCTTTGTGTTTTGATTTCTGTAATGTAGCTACGTGGCCATCCCCATATGTTACCCATTTGCTTGAAAAGAAGATGGAAGTTGTTAAGTTGATATAATTGCAAAATGTAGGCAATTTTTGAGCGCTTCCTATGAGTGAAGCCTAATTGCTATCACTTGACTTAAATTGACCTACAGGAGTCAAAACAAACACATTATTGGTTCAGCACTTAACTGTATTTGTGGCCTAGTTCCTTGATCAAATTGGTGGATGAGTTTGGCATGCTCTTTAGCTAAACAGGATTTCCCTAACAAGTTTGGATGATTATTTCTCCCCCCCCACCTCCTTTTCTCTGTACTTGTTAGCTCTGGTTTTAGCTAATTTCAATTTATAATAAGACTAAGAGAGTTGAATGTGGATAGGGAGACTGTGTGGAAACACAATATAACAAATGGAAACAAGATTCTGACGTGGACTGGCTCTTGAGACAGTGCACCTTGTGGAACACAAGCTGAAACTTCCCTATAGCAGAACACTTAAAGAACATTCCGTGTCTAGCAGGCTGTATGACAGCTCAGTGGTGAAAGAGAGTTATAATTTCTTTCTTTAAGAGTATTGTTTGCCTAGAAGGCATCTGTTTGTCTGGCCCGTTAGCATCCAGAAATTGTTCCAGATTAATCTGGATGCTATTCTTGACATGGGAATCAATAATAGACCCAAAATCCTACTATATTTCAGTATTAGACCCCATGCTATTTGAACCATGGATGACCTTTTTGTATAAAAAGAAGAAAATATTTGGAAACTTTATGTAGGCATTCTCCACTGATAATGTGACTTTGTTATAACACTACATTCACACTGCAATTATCATGGTGTCAGGTTTTCTAGAATGGAATTCTGTTTTTAGCAGGGGATGTGGGGAATGGCTTTCAGACTAGAGTTTGGTCTATAGGATTTTGGTTTTTGGTGGTAGTGGTATCCTGTCCAATGACATAAAAATTGATGCATCAGCATTGCTTGCTGTCCACATACATTTGTGGTGGCCCAAGGTCCGCATTCTTTGTTACATTTCACGAGATAAGTGCATGTAAACACCTAAAGTTGGAACTGCTGGCATAGTCAGTAATCATTACTCTGTGATACTTGAATTTTTTGTCTTGTACCATGTGAATCCAAAAGATACATCATCTTTTGGAATAAGAACCTGTATGGTACCACTGCTATCTGATAACTGTATGAAGCACATTGAGGAATTTGCTCAAAAAATGAATCTGGTAATTTCTCTGTACTGGCAATAATAAATAAATTTGGGGCGGCGGAATGTTGCAAGAAAAAAAGTGTGTGTGATGTTAAAAGGATGCCTGTTTAGATTTAATAACTTGAGATTGTTCAAGAACCCATTTGCTTACATAACAATTGTGCCTGTAGAACTGCCAAGGTCCACATCAAGCCTGCATTGTCAACCATGTAAATGTTGATTGCACAAGTTAGAGCTCTTTAGGGAATTTATTCCAATAAATTTTATGTGTAAGTATTGTTTTATATTGGGTCCTTCCTTGTCTCTTCCTTCCATTTCCCCCTTTTTAACTTGTTCACCCAATCTCTCCTTTGATGTATAGGAAATGAAAAATCTATGTTGCTGTAAATTAGATAGGACTACTTTATCTATTTTGAATGATAAATTTAAGCTTTTTATGCAGCTTAATCTTCCTCAGGACAAGACACAGAATGTAAACAGTTAAAAGCTCAGTGTGAATGAAAAATGAATTATAACAATATATTTAAATACTTTTTGATCAACTCTGTATTTGCTCCCCAGTGAATTCAATAAGTAAAAAGTCTTCAGATATGCTCTGGATGTAATTCTATAATAATATACTAACTGCTGTGTGTTTATAGCTTTTCCTTTCATAGTCTAAAACTGATAAAAGATCTGGCTGGCAAAACTCATCTCTTTATCCAATTCTCAAAGCTACAGGAATAGCTAATTGCCGCTTCACCCCAGAAGCTCTTACTCAGCCTCACTAATCTAAAGCTTTCACTTTGCATCACTACTCAGCAGTTATATGTTCATAATCTCTAGCTTCACCATCAGAAATCTGAACAGTTTCTAAACCACAAAACCCCTTTCTAAAAAGGGTAGTGGACTTAACTTGATGTGGACACAGAAACAATAAGACATAGGCACCATAATATGGTTAAATACAAAGGTAGAAACTTTATATAAAAACTGCTACCTAACTGTGGTAACCCTCCCAGACTACATAAGGGTTCCAGTCTGGGTCTCAACTGGCCCCAATGGCCTTGGTGGACTGGACTATAAATCTGATGGTGAGTGGGAAGAGCATGCCGCCTGTATACTGAGACCTGTCAATGGCCTTTGACTAGAAGCCAGAGTCCCAACCTGGTTCCACGCTGGAGATAGGCGAGAGAATATCAAAGGAGCCACAAGATGCATGAGTCATAGAGGCATACCCAAGACCAGTGCCCAAACAGCTCACTGGGTTACAGTCACCTCACATCAGACCCCTTCTAACCCAGCACCTGCACTGGAGCCTGCCAAAGTTGCACAATTGTAACTTAAGCCCAAAAGACAGACCTCCAGGACAGTGGGTGGATGGTGAAAAAAAACACGTTTGCCAGTGTTTTCCTATGGAAAAAATCCCTTTCAGGCCCAATCAGCCTAGCCCCTGGAATTACCAGAGAGCCAGCAACTAGGTTAAGAATGGTTCTGAAACAGGGAGCCCATAATGGCTACCCGGCCCAGGCAGCAAGCTGTATGAACCCCCTTCATGCTCCACGGCCACCACATGAGACTCAGTCACCTTGCCCAGCACCAGCTTCACTGCTTGGTGACAGTGGAAGAGGGTGACACAGACCCCAGAGCTCAAGCCCAGATACACCATGTTACTTCCCTCTTCCCCATGCCTTGTAACAGGAGGAAAAGGGAAGAAAGAAGCAACTCCCAGGTTCCAAAGGCAAATAGATAGTGGGAATCCAGGCTGACAGGATGGGGGGAGGGATGATTGTATCAGGGCCTTGAGGTCGGGGGGACCCCCAAAACATCTGTATGACAAAAAGTGAAATGGGAGGGGTGGGATCCCAGGAAATATAATGTACCCAGGCCCCAAATTTCTTTTGGCAGCCCTGGGGGGAGTAAAGGAGGAATGGTTACTTTGAATGCTGACTCAGCTCTTCACAGTTGAATGTTTCCTTCTCCTATCCCAGAGGGCATCTTCACTGCTCCTGAACCCACCCGCGCCTCACTCTGGCTAGGAGTGTGAGCACTAGCTTGTCATCTTTTGTAGTTTAATGCTTCTGATGGGAAAAGATGGGTTTTTTTTTAAACCTTCTAATATAGTAATTACTAAAAATTTCCTGTTTCTTGTGGTTTGGATAAAACTCCTATTTGGAAAGTATTTTAATGTATAAGAAACTGGGCATTTGGCTAGGTATCCCTCTTATCCTTTTTAAAATCAGTATCACAGCCATCACCATTTCGTCTTCATTTGTTTGCCCCATTGTATGTGTTCCATGTGGCTCTAGTTGAGAACTTATTCATGTGCATGAGGTATTAACTTCAATCCAGTTATATTTTGAGGGGTTTTTTAAAAGGAGAAAATGACTATGGCTTAAAATATTTATTTCCTCTGGTGGTGGTGAAGTAATTTTTGTGGGGGTTTTGACTG
>NW_020675307.1:0-8305 GCF_002925995.2 Terrapene triunguis
TTTTAGTTTTGGGTATTTTTAGTAAAAGTCATGGACAGGTCCTGGGCAGTAAACAAAAAATCACGGCCCGTGACCTGTCCATGACTTGTACTATACCCCTAACTAAAACTTGGTACAGAGGGGCCGCAGGTGCTCTGGGGGGGTGGCCTGGGACCCCCACTGCTGCTGGGGGGGAGGATTGGGGGGGCTGGCAGGCTCCCTATTCAGTTCCGCGTGTCCCTGTAGCTCCTAGGGGGAGGGAAGGCCAGGGGGCTCCGCATGCTTCCCCCACCACGAGCTCTGGCTCCGCCGCTCCCATTGGCTGGGAACTGCAGCCAATGGGAGCTGCGGGGGTGGTGCCTGTGGGTGGGGGCAGTGCACAGAGCTCCTTGCCCCACTGCCTAGGAGCTGAAGGCAGGGCCGGCTCCAGGCACCAGCCCACCAAGCATGCGCTTGGGGCGGCACCTGGAAGGGGGCGGCGCGGCGTGGCGCTCCGGCCCGAGAGCGGGGCCGCGACTGGGCTCGCCGCCCTCCCCGCGGCGCTCCGGCCGCCGGGGAGAGCGGAGCCACGGCGGGCTCGCCGCCCTCCCCCTGGCACTCTGGCCGGCGGGGAGAGCGGAGCCCCGGCCGGGCTCTCCACCCTCCTCCCGGCGCTCTGGCCGCCGGGGAGAGCGGAGCCACGGCTGGGTTCTCTGCCCTCCTCCCAGCGCTCTGGCCGCTGGGGAGAGTGGAGCCACGGCCGGGCTCTCCGCCCTCCTCCCGGCTCTCTGGCTGCCGGGGAGAGCGGAGCCGCGGCAGGCTCGCCGCCCTCCCCCCGGCATTCCGGCCGGTCGGGGAGAGCGGGGCCCCGGCCGGGCTCTCTGCCCTCCTCCCGGCGCTCCGGCCGCCAGCGGAGCCGTGGCGGGCTCGCCGCCTTCCTCCCGGCGCTCTGGCCGCCGGGGAGAGCGGAGTCCCGGCCGGGCTCTCCGCCCTCCTCCCGGCGCTCCGGCCGGTCGGGGAGAGCAGGCCTGCGGCCGGGCTCGGCGCCCTCCCCTGCTGCGCTCCCCGCCGGGGGCGGGGGGAGGCTTTTTTGCCTGAGGCGGCAAAAAAGCCAGAGCCGGCCCTGGCTGAAGGGACACGCCAGCCACTTCCAGGGAGCCATCCCCCTCCCCAAGGTAAGCGCCACCCCACACCTCAACCCACTGCCCCAGCCCTGAGCCCCTTCTCACACCCAAACTGCCCCAGCAGCAGCTGGTGCAGCTGGCCCAGGGGCTGCCTGATCTGCTCATTCAGCCCTGGGGCCAGTCACATCAGCTGCTGCAGAAGTCACGGAGGTCACAGAAATTCACAGAATCCATGACTTTCTGTGACCTCCGTGACAGATTTGCAGCCTTATTAATAAGCTCTATTCTGAGAGCTTACATGGTCCATAGTCCTTGATGACTCCCTGCATCCTACATGAGGCAGGAGCACCGTGAAAAGGAGCACAGGCAGGAGCCAATTATCATGGACTAAGAGGTGGGGTAACATTTCCGAGTCATTAGGAGTCTAAATCCCATTTTCATAAGTGACAGACACAGCGGTGTAAATCTCATTGAAAGTCAATGGAACTCGTAGGGCTGGTCCACACTACCCGCCCAATTTGGCGGGTAGAGATCGATCGATTTATCTAGTCTCATCTGGACGCGATAGATCAATCCCAGAAGCGCTCCCCCGTCGACTGCGGAACTCCTGCTCGCCGAGAGGAGGAAGCGCTGTCGACGGGGGAGCCTGCCTGCGCCGCGTGGACCCGCAGTAAGTAAACTTAGTTCGATCTAGGAAACGTCGACTTCAGCTACGCTATTCTCGTAGCTGAAGTTGCATTTCCTAGATCGATCCCCCACCCCAGTGTGGACCTGCCCTTAGACTCCTAAGTCGCTTAGGCACTTTTGAAACTGTTACCTTGTATCTGTAATTAGACTGTATATGCAATTGGGGGGAGAGCTATGGTTGTATGGGCAGCACTGATTTAAGAATCTCTTGACTCTCAAGTGCTTCCCTTCACTCTACAGTCTCAGCATTTTCTTCACATAGGCCTTCAAGTCTGGGGAGCTGCCGGATGCTGGTTGCAATGCCCTGACTGAGGGCCCCCTCAGTCCATCACAAGTTAGAACTGCGCAGGCGCAGCCCTAATTTATGCCTGGGGAGGACTGGTCATGTTGAAGTCTCCTCTGCCACACCCTCTCCCCTCCTTGCACCCCGAATGCCCACTCCTTCCACTTCTACTGGGAGTGAGGGTAGGGTGACCAGACAGCAAGTGTGAAAAATCGGGATGGGGGTGGGGGGTAATAGGATCCTATATAAGAAAAAGACCCAAAATCGGGACTGTCCCTATAAAATCGGGACATCTGGTCACCCTAAGTGGGGGCCACAGACCTGCCTCTGCTAGCTGATCACCATCAGAGAGTCTGCCTGCATTGGGGAGTTCTCAGCTATGTGACTGCTTTAAGGTCACTTTGCACTGGATAATCTAGTCTGTCATTTTCCATATGGAATGTTCTATTAGTAGTGACTGCTCAAGTTAGGATAATAGAGTGGTGACCAATATTTCATCCTCATTCAGCTGGTCTGATTCCATGCTTCGTCCTGCTTTACAGGATTTGCGTTTTTTGGTTGGTTTTTAATTTGAGTTCATTTTATTCAGCTGATTCTGAGTTTGGCAAGAGTGAAAAAATATACTTACACTTAGCTAAGGGTGTCACACAGGGCAACGAGATGTAGCCATGGAAGAGAAACAACCAGAGAGTGAGATTCTTCGGCTGTGGAAAACTCTCCCAAGGAAAGCTTGGTCAACTGGACATTTAAAACTAATGGGGGCAGAGCCCTTCATATATCCTCTGGCTCCAAAAGAGGGACTGGTTGTTCTAACAAGTCTTTTCCCCTCTCTCTCTTCTCTACTATACATTTCAAAAGGGGTTTCTTTTTAGCACACATTTCCACTGGGTTGTTACACTGTAAGGTAACCCTGTGACCCCATATTTTTGAAGCAATCTCTTCTTGACATAGAGAGATACAAATTTGCTCTCTTGTTTTTTGAACAGTTCACGGAGAACCTTTAGAAAAGATGCAAGAGGAATTAATGAAAGTGTTACAGTCCAGGAAACTGAATGCCAGCATCGTGTTAAATCTTGAGCCTGAGCAACCTTTACGCACCAACAGTGAGAATGAAATCACGATGTTTGCAGATAGCCAGTATCAACCTAAGTTTGATATGGATCTTAATAAGTCAGGAGATCTTCTTCCTGGAGTAAATTACCTTTTCTTTAAACACCTGACCAAGAAGGGAGAAATAAACAATGTAGGACTGACAGTCTTGCCATTTTTTAAACTGTTTAATTTTAATTTACACAAAGGAAAAGTTACCCCAGGCCTTTTCAAACTTCCTGCCGCTCAATCCAATATGCTGGCATTGACTGACTTTCAGCATGTGGACTGGGCCAATGAAAGTGAATTGAGGAAACTCTATATTTTGGCGAACTTGCTAGCAACAGAGCTCCAAGAAAAATTATACAATTCTGAAAATGGCAATGGTGCAAACAAGATGAAATCTGTGCTCAAGTCATTCCTGACAACTCCTGCCATGCACAAAAGCCAAGCACGCAGAACTGAGGGGCAAATTCCAGCAGTGCCTGGACATCTGAGAGAACATTTGAAAGCCGGAGGGATTTGTAGGGAACTTGCAGAGCAATGCGACAAGGTTTTATCCAGAAACACGCATGGAAGGAAGAAAACTCCAGAGAGAACAAAGGAATGTGTGGATTATAGGATGAAATGTACAAGGGAAGGGAAGGAAAAACAATCAAAAAAGATGAAAAGAGAGACCCTGCAAGCTAAAGAAGAGAGAAGCAAAGGAACAGTTTGCTGTTCTGGCAGAAAAAGAAGAGAAACTAAGAAGGCATTTAAGAGTCAGGTGCAAAAGCGAAGTGACTTAGATTTGCACCGTGTGGCACAAAGCAGGAAGAAAGTGGCTAGGAGTTTAAATCCCTCTAGCACAGTTTCTGTCTTCAGACATCACAAAATATCCATTCCCTCCTCCCGGAGACGTTCCCTTCCACACTTGCCCACACAGGCCTCTCACTTGACTGTCTCATTTAAGGTTGAAAACAATTCTGATGACTTAACAGGTAAAATCATTATTTTCTTGGAACATGCCAATAAAACTGGTAGGAAGAAAGATCTGGACACTCTAAAGGCAAAGTATGCACCCCTTAGAAAACCTAAAAAAGTTCTTATTTTCAGAAAACATGGCCAGAAAGGGAGCCCACATTTCAGTAGAAATAATCTTCTTTTCCAGAAGGCATTTCATCGAGTGAATTCAGATGTAAGCCACATGCTAGTGGAAAGAAAACAAAAGCACAGGATGAATAGTAAAGAAGATGTAATCAATAGGTTATCACATAGAAAGGGTGCTGCTTTGACTGATGCTGTCTTGGAGAACCCATCAGAAAACAATGACTCTTCGCTGGATGATATCTTACCCAGCATACACCAAGCCAATGAAACACACTGGAAGCATCAAAAAGAGAGCTCTGGTTTTCCATATGCACTTAGTGGGTCATCATCCCCGGATAATTACTCTGTTCAAGGAGACCTGTTTGAAGCTGAGCTGAATAATCGATTGCGCTCCCTCATCCCAAACCAAGCTGTGAGAAACCTCATCTCCCATGTGATCCGAACTCTGAAAATGGACTGCACTGAGCCCAGGGTGCAGTTGGCCTGTGCGAAGCTCATCTCTAAGACAGGCCTGCTCATGAAACTGTTCAGCGAGAGAGAAGATATCAAAGGAACCTCCTCTCTGTGGCGAACGTACCTCTGGGGAAACGGGAACGCGCCCAATGAGAGCACCCACCAGAGGAAAGCCAGCAAGAAAGATTCAGAGGAGGTAAGCATCACATGATACATTGGAAATGAGCAATAGAAAACTCAGAAGTAACTATCCTTCCCATTCTGTCTGAATGTCTTTGTGTTTCATAGTTATCCCCGGAGCCTCCCCAATACAGCTACGGCAACAAGCTGCTGCTGGCGATATCGGCGACGGTGGTAATAATGATTATTATTGCAGTGATTTGTCTCATCGAGGTAAGCCAAAAGAATCCATTTGTTGCATGGCCATTGTTCCAGTTGTCCTCGCAGCACTGTGTAGGAGTATGCCTTCGAACAGTGTATGAGCCTCCGTGTTTTAGAAACGGCCAGGAACCAGCCAGAGCACTCATATGACGGTAGTTATGCCTTGCCTGCTGGCAGGGCCGGCACAACCAATTAGGCGACCTAGGGCGCTACAATTGGGGGGGGGGGCGGCGACCGCGGCGGTATTTCGGCAGCAGGACCTTCCGCCGCCTCTGTGGGGGGCGGCATTTCGGGGCGGGACCTTCCTCCACCTAGGGTGGCAGAAAAGCTGGCGGCGCTCCTGCCTGCTGGGGTCTGTCTGAGCGGCAGTCAGGAGAGGTGGCTGCAGCCACAGGCGCGGACTTTTATTTTTCCGGTGTTCCACCCCCACTCCGCCCCTTCCCCCGAGGCCCTGCCCTCACTCTGCCTCTTTCTGCCCCTGCTCCAACCCCTCCCCAAGGTCCTACCCTCACTCCGTCTCTTTCTGCCCCCACTCTGCCCCCTACCCGTCCTCCCCCAAACACCTCCCGCCAGCTGCCTAACAGCTGATTGGCAGGGCTGAACAGCTGATCGATGATCCCACCGAACAGCTGACCCACAGCCCCGCTGAACAGCTGCGGCTGATGGGTGCTGAGCACCCCCTATTGTTTTCTAGGGATGCTTGAGCCCCAGAGCACTCACGGAGTTGGCGCCTACGGCTGCAGCACTGACAGAGCTTAGATCTCGCTGGGATGTCCTGGGGGCCCACGCTGGCATGGCTCCACTGCTTTTGTTACTCCCATTAGCTTTGATCCAGCCAGATCATGTGATCTAACTAAATCATCGCGAGCTCAGTTATAGCTACACGTGCTGCAAACACACCTCCCAGCGGCAGTGTAGACATGCCCTTTGTGTCCTTGGTAAATGTGGTTATTTGGGACTAGACCGCCACGCCGGTGTGTTGTTGCATAAAGAACACAATTATAGCTAATCCTCCCTTGGGAAGGAAATAGTTAATAACCCCGCCCACTTCTTCCACTCCACCCACACGAGGGTCCTGAGGGTCCTGGAGCTGAAAGAGGGCACATTACCACGGTGCAAAGGGAACTCAACCCTGCAGTCCTTACTCAGGCAGAACTCCCACTCAGTTACCATTCATTATCTCACATCCGCCCTTCCATGTGTTGTGTCCAGCCAGCACCTCTCTGACACTTTGATTTGGGGCAGAGACTGTCTTGTCGGTAGATGTTTGGACAGCGCCCAGCACAACAGGACCGTGGAGCCACTAGGCACTACCGGAGTGCAAATAACAGCAATAGTAACATTGCACCCAAAATGACAGGAATAACTGAAGTCAATGGCAGTTTTGCCTGTGTGAAGACTGCAGGATCAGGGCTGCGTCACAAGCAGTGTTCTGATGTCATCACATTGTTGCTTAGTTATATCAGTAAAGTGTCCTGTGCTAGAACAAAACCAAGAGTGTCTGTCTGTCTCTCTCTCTCTTTCCTGGTGGCTAGAGAACTGGTCTAGGCAGGGGTTCAAATTCTGTTCTTACTTCAAATCAGGTTGAGCAAGGACTTGTCTGTCTTGCTCAACCCAAAAAATTTTCGGGGAGACATTTCATGCAAATGATAGGTTTCAGCTTTAATGAAAGGATATTTCACCAAAGTGGCCAGCTCTAGATGGTAGTGGCTCCTCCCTCTTGTTTTCATTCTCTTCTATAGACTTGACTCCTGGTCGGAGTCCCATGATGCACTCTGATCTCTCCTCTTGGAATGAGGAAGTGATGCATCATGTGAGTTGCTGGCCATGGTGCATCATGGGACGGGTAGTTCAGCTAGTGCGACCAGCCCATTGAGAAGAATAGGGACATGAGGCAACCTAACTAAAACTATCACAAGGCAGTGTGGCAGCATTTTCAAATCAAAATATTTCAGTTTTGGGTTTTTCAATGAAAAATCTAACTTTTCTGCAGCAAACACTTTTTGTGAAACATTTTGTTTAGTCAAAGAACAATTTTCCAGTGAAAAATCGTTTGGACAGAAAATTTTTGTTTAACTCCTATTTAATAACCAGTATCTTGGTGTCTCTTTTGTACAGCATACAGAGAGAAAATGCCTGGCAGCTGTTGTTGATGTCATTTTTTTTCTTCTTAAGCAGATTTGTTCCCAAAGATCTGCAGCATCTTCTCAATCAACACATGATAACAAACCACAGTCAAAATGGTAATTGTTCTCTTTTCCCCTGCCAGTGTTGTGTAACACAGACAGCTGTTTTCTCTCATTTAGACAATGCCTAATCTTAGACTGTTCCAAACCTTTCAAATATTGCATGTTGGAGAATCACAAGGCACCCACTCGGATATTTAAAAAAAAAAGCTTCACTTTTAGCAAACACAGAGAAGACACTCCAAAGAGTGAGATCCCAACTGCTGACTAATAAGCTTAGACCTCTGCAAACCTCTCACCAGCAGCTTGCAAGCTGCTCTTCTCCACAGTAATTGATTAATTAATCACATGTGACAGCTATGCCATTTGCTGTAACAATTTATCGCCTCTGTCTCTTCCCAGGCCCCACTAGCCAATACTAATGCAGTAGTTTGCCCGGGGCTCCAGTGTAGCTCACATGCATATTGTGATTTATTAGCTCTGTGCAGTTATTTACCATATTTATTCAGGAAAAAATAAGTCTTTCCTGCAAATGCCCTCATGATATGATGCTCAGTGGTACCACCTCCATATCAGGTCATAGAAGCCTTTTAATTCCCTTGCCCCTCCCGTTGCACACACTCTCCTAGGGCCCAGGGTTTGCCACCGGGTAGAGGACAGGATTTTTGTGGGTGTCCC
Organism: Terrapene triunguis; assembly: GCF_002925995.2. Taxonomy (NCBI): domain Eukaryota; kingdom Metazoa; phylum Chordata; order Testudines; family Emydidae; genus Terrapene; species Terrapene triunguis. The sequence continues at coordinate 7,929 of NW_020675307.1, forward strand.
TTATCAGCTCATCAGGGCTCAGAGACCCAGGCTTCCCCTGCCGCAGTGTCCCTCTCTGCTTTAAGTGCATGAGAGGACATAGCAGACGTCATCCACTCGCGTTCCTCCTCAGAGCAGCATGAAAGGAAGGTCGGGTTGGTCGACTTGATTGTTTCAGCATCATTCATTGCAAGGGCTCTAGGAGATGTTGCTCCTCTCTGCTGTGTTAGGGTTACCATACGTCCTCTTTTTCGGCTTTTCGGCACTCAAACCCCCGTCCGGGGGGAATTGCCAAAAAGCCGAACATGTCCGGGAAAATGGCGGCTCTGTTTAAGAGCTGAGCTGCCCGAGCGCTATGGGCTTCAGGCAGCCCCCTTGCCTCCGGACCCCAGCCGCCG
>NW_020675308.1:0-1379 GCF_002925995.2 Terrapene triunguis
TGACCCTTGGTAAATTGTTCCAATGGTTAATTATCGTCACTGTTAAAAACGTACACCTTATTTCCAGTCTGAACTGGTCTAGTATTGACTTCATAGAATATCAGTGTTGGAAGGGACCTCAGGAGGTCATCTAGTCCAACCCCCTGCTCAAAGCAGGACCAATCCCCAACTAAATCATCCTAGCCAGGGCTTTGTCAAGCCTGACCTTAAAAACCTCTAAGGAAGGAGATTTCACCACCTCCCTAGGTAACCCATTCCAGTGCTTCACCACCCTCCTAGTGAAAAAGTTTTTACTAATATCCAACCTAAACCTCCCCCAGTGCAACTTGAGACCATTACTCCTTGTTCTGTCATCTGGTACCACTGAGAACAGTCTAGATCCATCCTCTTTGGAACCCCCTTTCGGGTAGTTGAAAGGAGCTATCAAATCTCCCCTCATTCTTCTCTTCTGCAGACTAAACAATCCCAGTTCCCTCAGCCTCTTCTCATAAGTCATGTGCTCCAGCCCCCTAATCATTTTTGTTGCCCTCCACTGGACTCTTTCCAATTTTTCCACATCCTTCTTGTAGTGTGGGGCCCAAAACTGGACACAGTACTCCAGATGAGGCTTCACCAATGTCGAATAAAGGGGAATGATCACGTCCCTAAATCTGCTGGCAATGCCCCTACTCATACAGCCCAAAATGCCGTTAGCCTTCTTGGCAACAAGGGCACACTGTTGACTCATATCCAGCTTCTCGTCCACTGTAACCCCTAGGTTCTTTTCTGCAGAACTGCTGCCTAGCCATTCGGTCCCTAGTCTATAGTAGTGCATGGGATTCTTCCGTCCTAAGTGCAGGACTCTGCACTTGTCCTTGTTGAACCTCATCAGGTTTCTTTTGGCACAATCATCTAATTTGTCTAGGTCCCTCTGTATCCTGTCCCTACCTTCCAGCGTATCTACCACTCCTCCCAGTTTAGTGTCATCTGCAAACTTGCTGAGGGTGCAGTTCACGCCATCCTCCAGATCATTAATGACTTCCTGCCATCGGATCACGTTATACCTTTCTCCTCTACATTGAACAACCCATTATTAAACATTTGTTCCCCGTGTAGGTACTTATAGACTGTGATCAAGTCACCCCTTAACTTTCTCTTTGTTTAGCTAAAGAGATTGAGCTTCTTTGAATCTAAGGCATGTTTTCTAAGCCTTTAATCATTCTCGTCACTCTTCTCTGAACCCTCTCCAATTTATCAACAGCCTTCTTGAATTGTGGGCACCAGCACTAGGCACCGTATTCCAGCAGCGGTCACACCAGGACCAGATATGGAGATAAAATAACCTCTCTACTTCTACTCAAGAGTCCCCTGTTTAACTATCCCAGGATCTTCTTAGCCCT
>NW_020675309.1:0-3389 GCF_002925995.2 Terrapene triunguis
AAACAATTAAAAGAAAAATCCTCCTGCTTTGTTTATCCTCCTCAGTCTCTTCTGTGTCTGGTGCCAGTCTGCATTGTTCTCATCTTTCTCAGTCCCAAGTGTAAGTGAGAGCAGAATTTTATCCATAGAATCTCACACACACCCTGCTAATGCACAGAGCTCTGTGCTCCATTGCCAGTAATTATCCTCTACAACGGACTCACTAGCCCATTATTAATGTGGAATTTTCACAAATCAGGACCAGACTTTGATCCTGTTATCCCTATGTGGTGGCCACCTATCTAACCATCATTACTTATGCTGTCCCAGAGTGAAATGCTATCAAATGCTTTTAGAACATGTAACACAAATGAGGCTGGCAGTGCAAAATAAGGCTTATTCTTGGTGGATTAGAATGGCTGCAGAGCTTTTACAGAGGAAAGTATACTGGGCAGATCTTGCTCGAGGCACGGTTAGTCAAACAGCTAAAGCTGTTGGTTCTAGGATTTTATTAAATTCCCCAAAGATTTTCAACTCAATATTAATTACTTGCCTTCTTTATGCAAGAATATTTGTTGAGAGAGAGGAAACACGGAGAGAAAAGATGCATTTTAACAAAGCCCGAACAGCTCCCAGGTTAAAACACTGGAATAACTCAAGTGGCTGAACAGGAGATATTTAGATGAGGGAAAGGAAGGGCTTGTGTTTGAGTGATTGGATTTGGACTCTGCATTCATTTTGGGTTCAACCCTTGCCTTTGCCATAGGCTTCTTATATGTCCTTGGGCAGTAATTGTATGGGGCAGTAGGTTAATGGATAATAAAGGACTTGGGTTTCATTGATATCTGAAAGACTGGTCTCCTTCCAACTGGGTGGGGTGTGGATCTGGAGCACGAGCAAGGTCGTTGGCCCCTACAAAGCTATTTAGGTAAATGACCATTTAAAGCTGCCATAAAGAATATGAAAAAGTGTATTTTGCTAAAGAAAACTCTGGATTTTCTGTCTAATAATGTAGTTAAAAAGTATTTGCAGGCCCTGCTGTGTAACATAAAAATGTGGTGGGGTTAAGAGCAATGTAGACTTTTCTGTCACTAAAACATATCCAAAGAGATAGGAACAATATTACTCTCCATGGAATAACAAAGCAGAGCTTGTAGAATAAATATACATCCTGCCTATAGGTAAATTCTCATCTGCTGTGATGCCCACTGAAGATGCAATAACTGGTAGGCAGCTGCTGTGCTGTGACTGGTGCTTATCATATTCATCATAATCCTCTCACTGTTAGCTCGCGCTCCCACTATATATTTGGTATACATACTTGTTAATCTATTTTAGGTACTTATACAGCTCCCATTACCTCACAGAACCTCTGTGAGATAGAGATGTGACTCTGGCAAAGCAGGTGCCAACTCATGCCTAAGCCCCAGGTCAATTCACTTGTGTATTAGTATAGCTCAAAGTAATTGTTAAATGTGTATGAGTGTATTTGGTGCTTAAACTTCATGAAAACTAATGGGATGTTACATGCATTGTTTTCACTTATCTATATCTTGTTCTCATGTAATAGCAAACACTTAGATATCTATACCCATGTAACTAAATAACCCATGAAGGCAAAAAGAAGCCTTGTAGAATACAAACGAAGAACTTTAACAGAAAAGTGCTAATTTCAAAGCAAGTGGTCATTGTGTGTGATGATCGGAGGTCAAAATCTCTAAATACATTCCTCACTCTCTGTCACCAAAGGAAAAGTCCATGTGGGTAATGACACTGTCAGCTTGTTTTCTGTGAGAAGAAGCTATAAGAACGGATTCAAGGAAAGATCCTTCATCTCTGGACTGTTTGGATTCTAACAGGGAAGAATAACTGAATGCGAAGGTGGAGATCCCCAGAGTTATTCTGGGTAGCCCTGAGAGACTCTTGGGAAACTGGCAGATTACTACATCTCTGCTACCGATTGGAATTATAGACTGTGACTCACCTGTACATATATTTTACCTGCTTTAACCTCTCATTAAGGGCTTGTTTACATTATCTGCTAGTCTAGACATGATAAATTGACTGCTGAGCGCTCTCCCATCGACTCCAGTACTCCACCAGGGCGAGAGGCACAGGCGGAGTCGATGGGAGAGCGTCAGCCGTTGACTTACTGCAGTGAAGACACAGCGGTAAGTAGATCTAAGTACGTCGATTTCAGCTACGGTATTCGCATAGCTGAAGTTCGTAACTTAGATCGATCCCCCCGCCCACAAGTGTAGATCAGGCCTTACTCTCATATCCTTTTCTTAACTAATAAATATATTGTTAGTTTACTATAGAATTGGCTGCCAGTGTTGTCTTTGAATTGATCTGGGGTAAGTGAAGGGGTCTCTTGGGATTGATAGCAACCTAAATGTGATGTGATCTTTGGTGTAAGTAACCATTTCTCACTAAATCCAGTATGTCTGGGTGGCAAGAAAGACTGGAGCAACTAAGGGAACTGTCTGTCTCTCCATGGTAAGACTGACATAGTGATGCAGGAGTTCACATTTGATACTGGCTTGGTGAAATCTAATTATAGAACACACCACCAGTTTGGGGTGTCTGCCCCATTTTCTGACAGTCTGCCCTAAGGTAGGCACTCAGGGTTGTGAGCCGCTCCAGAGAGCGTGACAAGAGAAGTGCAATTATCCCAGTTTTCCTGAAAGGGAACTGAGGCACAATGCAGCGGATGCGTGAGTGTGAGACCCAGGTTCAGAAACTGTAAATGCAGGGTGAGTAACATGGGTTTACAAACACTGAGCCTGTAGGCTCAAGTCCCACAGATCTCGGCGTACATTGCAGCATGGACCTGTCCAAGGTCACACAGGAAGCTTGTGGCAGAGTAGGGATTTAAACCCAGGGCTCCACAGTGCTTGGCTAGTGACCTAGACCCCTCATCATCCCTCCCATCTTGTGTTCATATGCTAAACTCTTCAGGGAAGAGACCAGCTGTGTGTTATAATTTTGTACAATGTCTAGCTTGTGGGACCAGGCCTTCAAGGTGTTGCCATAATACATCTATATTTTAGTCGTCCATCGCTAATGATGATGACGATACTGTCGCAGTTCTCATATATGGCTACGCATGTGACTCCGCAGTCCAAATCCTGATGCACAGAGTCGGCTGCACTGAGGGCATGGGAAGTCTGTATCTATGATGTTTGACGATGCAGCTCTGTGGCGCCTTTCACATGCAGCCTGGAGAGAATTTTGTCGATTCCACTCAAACTTGTCACATGCTGATCTTGTCAGAGTCCGCCAGTGAGTCCTGTTCTGAGCCAGTTGCTCAAGTTCTTTGGGACTGACGCCAGCCCACTGGAGGCTGCTCTTCAGATTATCTTTTCATAGATTCATAGATTCATAGATTCTAGGACTGGAAGGGACCT
>NW_020675310.1:0-10223 GCF_002925995.2 Terrapene triunguis
GCGTTTTTCCTGGTTTTTAGAATTCTCAGCAAATAAAAATCCATATTAAAATCCATCATTATAACAAGAGCTTTGTTTTATAACTCTCTCAGTGGGAAAGTACTGTCTTTCACCCTCATTGGGCATTATGATTATCTTAACTAAAGCTTTGTTTAAAAGATTAGTACTAAACCAGTCATGTTACGTAAAACGTATGTGGTATTTAAAAAAGAATAGCCTCCCATTAAAAGTCTTCATTTCCCATTGTTCATAGTGAACCATGTGTATTTGGTAAGTTGTTTTGCTCTTTTGTAATATGGAGAGAGATGTGCCAACAATAATGGCTAATTTTGAGAATATCATTGTGTTGTTGTGGCGATTTGCAGGATTGTTACTTTGAATGTAATTGAAATTCTGTGCTTGTGGTTTCTGCTGAAGCCATATTTCACCCACTGTACAAGAGCATTAAGAGTTACAGAATTCTTTCTATTTCAGGCCTTACTCCACAAAGCTTATGAGATGCAGTCAGAGGTTCCATTTGTATTGAAAAGATCTGCTTTTCTTATCTGTGTTGCCACTTAAGTTTTCAGCTGCTTTTGTTTCTGCTTCATGACACTTCTTTCTTTCAAGAAGTCTCCTAGACATTGTTTTCTGAACATTTGACATGACTACAGTAAATGGATCTTACCTGGCTGATAACCATGATCAAGATAAGAAAGCTTCATTCAGTTTTGTTTCATTTACACATATCAAGAAGAGTTTTTTGCTTTGTTTCTGTGTGTGAAAGATTCAGCACCAATGACTTGCAGCTTCAGTTTATTTGCTGTAGAAATACCTATTGGAAAAATGTAACCAAGGAAACATAAACACTCAAATACCATGGTGATGGGAATATGTGAGAACCTAGAGAAATTGTTTTGACAACTTTCTTTACTGATGTAGCATTTTTTAATAATTCATGAGTACACAGAACTACAAAAAGAGTTAGTTACTTTCCACCACTGTCCATTTTATATTTTCTCCTATTTTTGTTTGCGTTTTATTTAAGGCAAACTCAAATGTTAATGAAAGAAAGCTGATCATCAGTTAATAGTGAGATGCTGTATGCAACACAATATCTAGTTATAAAAAAGTTTATGCTGCTTTTATTTAAATCTTAATCCTTCCTAACTAGTCAGACTGTGATCACTCTTTTTCTCACATCTGTATATGTTCAGCACTCATTCTTGAGGTAAGGGTGTGTATGCCAGTGTGAAGAAAAAACATCACGCTGTTCAAATTGACTCTCTTGAAAGTACAGTTACTTCCTGGTTAGCAGAAAATATCCCCATCCTTTTTTAATCTGTCAAATTAGTTCTGTAACAAAAAGCTTGATCCTGTTCCCTGGACTTCCCTTAGTGCAGAGTCCAGTTATCTAAAAAATGTCATTAGCAATTCAGTCTCTTCTTGTGCATCATTAATGAACCACATCACGTACACCTTATTTCTGGTTGATTGTTTGAAACATTTAAAGATACCATCAGTTAAAAAAAAATGCATTTGTTTGAACACTTTTCACCTATAATTGCTACAGCTATCACATAAGATTAACAAAAAGTTTAGGAGATAAGAATTTTTGTCTGTGTTTTTTATCCAGTTTATTTAATTTGTGTATTTAATAGCAGTTATTCTATAGACACTTTCATTATCTCACTATAGCCAGTTTCTATGTAAAACATTTTCTACCATAGGAAGATATAGCTGTGAAAAACAAAACAAAACAAAAAAAGTCAAGCTGGTTAAATACCTGAAACTATTTTTAACGCTGTTTGAAATTGACTAGGTATCAAGTTAACAGTGTCCTTTTTAAGTTGAAGTGTTACGATTGTTGAGCAACGATTACATAATAAATGAATGATGTTGGACATACTGGAGATTGGTGAATAGTTCAATAGTTGTATGAAATGATTTTTTTTCTTCAAGTACAATATCTAAGTGCAAATGCTTTGACTTTATAATGAGGCAATGTGGCCATTTCTGTCAGTAAACTTTTTATCCATTAAAATAAAATTCAGATTCCCCTCTGCAAAATCATTCATTTTCAATCATTTTTGTCAAACTTAAATTCGCTGATTGTGTAGCAAAATGACTGCTTTCGGGCTTTACAAAAATGCCTTCCCCGCAACCCACATATACATTGCAAGGCACAAAGTTCTGCATTTTTTAATCCGTGCCAAAAAATGCTGTCTGTTACTTTTTCATGCTTGAGATCACTCCTGGTTTTGCTTTAAAAACTAAGTGCAGCACTATGACTTTCAGACTGCTGTAGTTCTGAACAATAAAAAAATTCTAACACTTACACAGTTCAGAGGATTGTGAAGCAAATACAATTTCACCGTCAAGACTGGTGCAGGGAGAATAAATGTAACATGTATAGCAAAGGCATCTTATCTTTTGACATTTTTTTATTCACTAAGTAAAAATCACTTAACATTTACAGTTACTAATCATTAAAAATAAACTGTTAAATTCCTGTTTCATGTTTTGTGCAGATAAACACAAGGATTGCTCTGGTGTAACGTTACATCTGACCCATCAAAGGCAAGTACTTTTAATACATTTCATGGAATTCATCCAAATTTAATCCAGGGGTCCCCTGTTGCCATAGAAGCTGATGTGAGTTTGGTCACTTATTCCAGTGGGAACAGGTCCAAAATTCTTTTGCACAGCCTGAAATGAACACACATGAACACAAGCTTTGAATAACATTATAGCTTTACAATAAAATGCACCATTTATTGCCTGTTAGTCAAATGCTCTCACACTAGGTAACTTTCTTATATTATGCTACACATACATCATAACACCATTGGAAGATGTTAGTTTGGGAGCCTAGTATGGTATTAGAAATTTGGGGTGGGGAAGAAACTAAAGAGGAATATACATGTTAATGTCATTTTAGTGTTTGCCCTATTTCTTCTCAAGCTTGTGAAAAATGCTTTCAAATTTACTTCATCTTTAAAAAAAAAAAAAAAAAAAGTTGGGGGAGAAAGGCTATGACATCTTATTTGACATCACAAAGACTTGGTGGCATAGTACATATGACTGGAATATTGGTATAGAAGGGTACAGCTTGCTCAGGAAAGACAGGCAGGGGATAAAGGGAGAAGATGTTGCTTTATAAATCGAAAATATATACACTTGGACTGAGATTGAGATGGAAATAGGAAAAAGACATGTTGAAAGTCTCTGGGTAAGGCTAAAAGGGGTAAAAAACAAGGGTGATGTCATGGTAGGGGTCAACTACAGACCATCTAACCAGGAAAAAGAGGTGGATGAGGCTTTTTGTAAACAACAAACAAAATCATGAAAAGCACAGGAGTTGGTAGCGATGGGGACTTCAACTACCCAGACATCTGTTGGGAAAATAACACAGCAGGGCACAGATTATCCAACAAGTTCTTAGAAAGTATTGAAGACATTTTTTTATTTCAGAATGTGGAGAAAGCCACTAAGGGGAGAAGCTGTTCTACATTTGATTTTAACAAATAGGGAGGAACTGGTTGAGAATTTGAAGGTAGAAGACAGCTTGGGTGAAAGTGATCATGAAATGATAAGAGTTCATGATTCTAAGGAATGGTAGGAGGGAAAACAACACAATAAAGATAATGGATTTCAAAAAGGCAGACGTTAGCAAGCTCAGCGAGAAGATCCCATGGGAAGCAAGTCTAAAGGAAAAAACAGTCCAAAACAACTGGCAATTTTTCAATGAGACATTGTGAAGGGCACAAGAGCAAACTGTCCCACTGTGTAGGAAAGGTAGGAAGTATGGCAAGAGACCATACTGGCTTAACCAGGAGATGGTCAATTATCTGAAACTCAAAAAAGAGTCCTACAAAAAGTTTAAGTCAAATTACAAAGGATTAATATAAACAAACAACGCAAGCATATAGGGAAAAAATTAGAAAGGCCAAGGCACAAAATGAGATTAAACTAGCTAGAGACATAAAGGGTAACAAGAAAACATTCTACAAATACATTAGAAGCAAGAGGAAAACCAAGGACAGATTAGATCTTTTATTCAGTGGGGGTGGGAGAACAATAACTGAAAATATGGAAATGGTAGAAGTGCTAAATGACTTTTTTGTTTCAGTTTTCAGCAAAAAGTTTAGTAGCAATTGGATATCTAACTTAATGAATGCCAGTGAAAATGAGGTAGGATCAGAGACTAAAATAGGGAAAGAGCAAGCTAAAAATTACTTAAACAAGTTAGATGTCTTCAAGTCGCCAGTGCCTGAGGAAATATGTCCTAGAATACTCAAGGAGCTGACCGAAGAGATATCTGAGCCATTAGCAATTATCTTTGGAAAGTCACGGAAGACGGGAGAGATTGCAGAGGACTGCAAAAGGGCAAATATTGTGCCCATCTATAAAAAGGGAAATAAGGATAACCAGGGGAATTACAGACTAATCCACTTAACTTCAGTACCTGGAAAGATAATGGAGCAAATAATTAAGCAATCAATTTGCAGACACCTAGAAGATAAGAAGGTGATAAGTAACAGTCAGCATGGATTTGTGAAGAACAAATCATATCAAACCAAACTGATTTCTTTGACAGGGTAACAAGCCTTGTGGATGGGGGGAAGTGGTAGATCTTGACTTTAGTAAGGCTTTTGATACTGTCTTGCATGACCTTCTCATAAACAAACTAGGGAAATACTAAGGTGGCTGCATAACTGGTTGGAAAACCATTCCCAGAGAGTAGTTATCAGTGGTTCACAGTCATGCTGGAAGGGCATTATGAGTGGGGTCCCACAGAGATCAGTTCTGGGTCCTGTTCTGTTTAATATCTTCATCAGTGATATAGATAATAACATAGAGAGTACAATTATAAAGTTTGAGGATGATACCAAGCTGGGAGGGGTTGCAAGTGCTTTGGACGGTAGGATTAAAATTTAAAATGATCTGGACAAACTGGAGAAATGGTCTGCAGTAAATAGGATGAAATTCAATAAGGACAAATGCAAAGTACTCCATTTCGGAAGGAACAATCAGTTGCACAGATACAAAATGGGAAATGACTGCCTAGGAAGCAGTGCTGTGGAAAGGGATCTGGGGGTCATAGTGGATCACAGGCTAAATATGAGTCAACGGTGTAACACTTTTGCGCAAAAAACAAACCAAAAAAGCCAACATCATTCTAGGATGCATTAGCAGGAGTGTAGTAAACAAGACATGAGAAGTAATTCTTCCACTGTACTCCATGCTGATTAGATCTCTGCTGGAGTATTGTATCCAGTTCTGGGCGCTACATTTCAGGAAAGATGTGGACAAATTGGAGAAAGTCCAGAGAAGAGCAACAAAAATGATTAAAGGTCTAGAAAACATGACCTGTGACTGAAGATTGAAAAAATTGGGTTTCTTTAGTCTGGAGAAGAGAAGTCTCAGAGGGGGGCATAACAGTTTTCAAGTACATAAAGGATTGTTACAAGGAGGAGGGGAAAAATTGTTCTCTTTAATCTTTGAGGATAGGACAAGAAGCAATAGGCTTAAATTGCAGCAAGGGTGGTTTAGGTTGGACGTTAGAAAAAACTTTAACTGTCAGGGTCATTAAGCACTGGAATAAACTGCCTAGGGAGGTTGTGGAATCTCTGTCATTGGAGATTTTTAAAAGCAAGTTCGATAAACACCTGTCAGGGATAGTCTAGATCAGGAGTGGGCAAACTTTTTGGCCCAAGGGCCACATCTGGATATGGAAATTGTATGGCGGGCCATGAATGCTCATGAAATTGGGGGTTGGGGTGTGGGATGGGGTGAGGACTCTGGGGTGGGGCCAGAAAAGAGGAGGTCAGGTTGTGGGAGTGGGCTCCGGACGGGGCAGGGGGTGCGGGCTCTGGGGTGGGGCTGGAGATGAGGGGTTGGGGGTGCAGGAGAGTGCTCTGGGCTGGGACCAAGGGGCTCAGAAGGCAGGAGGGGGATCAGGGCTAGGGCAAGAAGTTGGGGCACAGGAGAGGGGGTCAGGGATGCAGGCTCTGGGCGGTGCTTACCTCAAGCAGCTCCCGGAAGCAGCGGCATGTCCCGCCCCCATCTCCTACGAGGAGGCGTGGCCAGAGGGCTCTGTGCACTGCCCCGTCCACAGGCGCCACCCCTGCAGCTCCCATTGGCTACAGTTCCCTGCCAATGGGAGCTGCGGGGGCAGCATGCGGAGGGGGGACATGCCGCTGCTTCCAGGAGCTGTGCTGAGCGGGGCAAGCCCCCGACCCCGCTCCCCGGCGGAAGCTCAAGGGCCGGATTAAAACATCTGAAGGGCCGGATGTGGCCCCCGGGCCATAGTTTGCCCACCCCTGGTCTAGATAATACTGAATCCTGCCTTCAGTACAAGGGACTGAACTAGAAGACCTCTTGAGGTCCCTTCCAGTCCTATGATTTTATGAATCTCCACATTGAAAACTGATTTTTAATAGGTTTCAGAGTAGCAGCCGTGTTTGTCTGTATCCGCAAAAAAAACAGGAGTACTTATGGCACCTTAGAGACTAACAAATGTATTAGAGCATAAGCTTTCGTGGGCTACAACCCACTTCTTCGGATGCATATTTTTAATAGTAAATACAACAATTTAGGTTTGGTATCTATGGGGACTTTTAATTGTTATGGATCGTATAGCCTGCAGAGGACTATTTTACCAATTAATTGTCTTATGGAGCTTTGAGGTAAATGTCGTTATTTTTCTGCAGGCAACCTTTGATTGCTGGCATGTATCTTATGATGTCTGTGAATACTGTTATACCACCAGGGGAAAAAGGTGAGCGAGAACCCTATAAAGCAATCTGTGTAATTTTTATCTTCTGGTGTTCATCTGTCTAATATGGAAAATAATTTCACAGAGACTCTCTGAATTGTAAAATCATAGGTGAAAGTTTATTGCTAACTAAAATAAATACTAAAAAATACCTACTCTCTTCAATTTATATTGCTGTTCCATCAGAGTAGGTTCAAAAAGCCTAACAGTATACTATAGAAGAATAATCATCAATGTAACATCATCTGAAAGTTGTTTTGGATTTTGTTTTTTAAAATTACACAATCAGTAGGCAATTATTAAAGTGGGGGGGGTTTGTTTTTGTTTGTTTGTTTGTTTTTTGGCCTAGTTCTTCCACTTAAAGAAACAAACATTTCACTTGCCAATAAAAAGTTCACTTCTTGGGCCAGAAATAGGTGACTATTTTTTCTTTAAAAATGTAATACATGCAGGAACATTTGCTAATGTCTAAGATTGCAATATTTCACTCTTTATCCCTTTTCTGACTTCATCTGCAACCTACTGAAACATCTGAAGTTGCTGGGATCTTTCTCTTAATCTGCTACAGCGGGGTCGGCAACCTTCGGCATGCAGCCCATCAGGGTAATCTGCTGGTGGGCCACAAAACATTTTGTTTACGTTGGACATCCACAGGCACAGCCCCCCTCAGCTCCCAGTTGCCGGGACATGCTGGCTGCCGCTTCCCACAGCTCCCATTGGCCAGGAACAGCGAATTTTTACTTAATAAACAAAATGTCCTGTGGCCCGCCTGCAGATTACCCTGATGGGCTGCATGCCAAAGGTTGCCAACTCCTGTGCTACAGATTTCCTTACTTACTAAGAAGTTTATCAAAAATTGGAATTTCTTTCCTTGCAGGAATTTTTGATATTTCAAAATGCTGTTTTTCTCCCAAATTGGGACGAAAAGTTGAAATATTGAAACTTGTTAATGAAACAAAAACTTCCAAAACATTTTGGTCCAGAAATGGGAAAATGTTTCATTGTGGTATTTTCAATCAAAAAATTTTGATATTCCCAAATCAAAATGTTAAATTTCTGTTTATTAAACACACCTAACGTGTTTCATTTTGAGCCAGTTCAACATTACCTTGCAGTTCCCTGTGGCGGTATGTTGCCTCACAGGAGTTGTAGCTTGGATGCCTGATTGCCCCCATTGTCTCCTAACCACAACTCCTCTGGGGCAATGCACCACCATATGGAATGCAGTCTAATGTTTAACTGTCACTGAATAAACATTTTAGGTCAGTTCAGCAAACTTTAATATTTTTATTTGAGTCTCTCTGAACCGAAGCTAAATATTTTGATGCGTTTTCAGACAGAAAATAAAATTTTAAAAAATCTGCAAAATTGAAACTTTCTCACAGAAAATTTTCATTGTGCAGAAATTGAATTTTCTGTCAAAAAAATCATTTTGATGAAAATTTCCCAATTTCCCAGCTCCATTAATAACTTTGGACCTTTTGGTGTTCACCCACTTTAACAGTTCTTTATAGGCTGTTTTACTCTAACCTGCCCAGCAATTTTGACATGGTAAAAAGAAGAGACGGTTGGTTACAGGAGGCCCCTGTAGAAGAGCTGTCTGCCGGGCAACATGTCCCTTGTGCAAGCTGGTGCCTTACTTTCTCCCCAGACTCTGGCTCCCAGTCTTTCCCAAAGGAAACCCTCATCCACAAAGGCATAAGATTGTGTGAGACACTCCAGCAGACAGGACCCTAGACACAGCCCCCGTTAGTGTCCATGCCTGAATCTGACTCTCTGAAACTGCCTTGTGATTATGTGTTTTTTATACATTAAATACCTTTAAAATGAAACCTCTGTTATCATCTCTCTTTTACTATGCTTAATTTGCCTATCTAAGTTTCCTTGGTGTGGTTATCTTTTTTGTTTCTTATCTGTTTTTTTCTGTAGTGTTCAACCTGATAATATATAAGCAAATTTATTGTTCTAAATTGTTGAAGAGCTATTTGCTGTAGCTTCTAGGTTTCAGCCCAGAAGTAGATGCATCTCAGTAATGCTTGAAGTGATCCATGTGTATAATTTGTATGTCAGTTTCTTTGTGAAAGTATTTGGGGATCATTTTGGGCTAAAGTTCCTATAGAAATGTAAGAGATTATTGTCCACTGCCTTTTAAACCTGAATCTACATTGCAGATTTTTGTACACTGCTTCCAAATATATATGTTTCCGTGAAGTACTGTAAAAATCACTTTCCTTGGATGAATAAGTAGCATTTTTAAAATGTTTTATTTCTGTTTATGTTTTAACAGTGGTTGATGCAGATATTGCCTGCCATTATCAAAAGTATCCAATGCACCTCTTTGCCTATAGAGTTCATACACACCGATTAGGTAAGAGTTCATTACTGCTGTAATATCAAGTATTTGCCTCTTTTTTATAATTAATATAACTAAAATGCTATCCAACCTTACCTTACAATCTGAGTTAAATATAGATCCAAAAATATTATTATCGCATTATTTAAACTTGAGCAGAAAATTTACTTAATTGTTTAAAATATTTTTCTTCAATAAATCAATCTATTAATTTAAGTAATACATCTTTAATAGAAAAATAGCAAATACAAAATATGTTGATTTTTCTAAAGTATTATATCTGATATTCATGCAGTGGTAAATGTTTATTGTAGGTAAGGTGGTAAGTGGATACAGAGTGAGAAATGGTCAGTGGACCTTGATTGGTAGACAGAGTCCGCAACTACCACAGGTTTGTTTAGTTTTTTTCTTGTTTTTAATTATGTTTATTTAAAACTAAGCAGCAAAGTCTAAATCTGTTTTATGTATTTCTGCTTTAGCTTTGCACGATATATTCTTGTGTTTTTAAAATGTATAGTATTGTGTTCAGACTATAACATGTAATTAACGTTTCTCATCAACTGGAGTTGGAGAGCCACAAAATTATTCTGTGACAGTCATATTTGCATCATATTTCATTGGTATGTGATTTTGTGCCATCACTACCGAACACTGCAATATTATGATGCAGACATCACAGTGTAATAGCAAGTTGTGTTTTTATGACACACGATTGCCTTTGGCTATTCTGATACTTGTGCCATTTTTCTTTCCTCATCCCGGGCAGCTGGCAGGAAAGGAAATAGAAACAATAGAAGAAAATTTCTCCTTTATCTCTTTATTTCTCCACTCAGTTACTTAGAAGGTGGGGGGGGGGGATCCTAGTTGCTCTCTTTCCTTTTCTATCTCCCTTCTTCACAAAGGAGAACAGCTCCTGTACTGGCAGTCTGCATTCTCAGCACTGCCTTGCATATATCTAGTAATACAGAGAACAGTCTTGTGAGCAAGGTTCATAATTCATTATTTTATATCCTTGACATATTTTTACCTTTTAAAAACATAGTGAAGTTGTCCCAGAGAGTAAAACAAACAAAACCAGCAGTTGTTTATTCACGAGCGAGCTAGTATACA
>NW_020675311.1:0-2759 GCF_002925995.2 Terrapene triunguis
TATTGCCCGTGACCTGTCCATGACTTTTATTAAAAATATCCATGACACAATGTTAGCCTTACTCATAGGTCATATTTTCCAGACCTTTAATCATTTTTGTTGCTCTTCCCTGGACTTTCTCCAGTTTGACCTTATCTTTCCTGAAATGTGGCATCCAGAACTGGACACACTATGCCAGTTGAGGCCTTATCAGCGCAGAGTAGAGCAGAAGAATTACAAGTTATACACCCACTTTATAGTAGCTCCATTTAAGTTGTATTTCCCTAGTTTGTTTATGAGAAGGTCATGTGAGATAGTATCAGAAGGCTTACTAAAGTCAAGATGTACCACAACTGCTGCTTCCCCCCTATCCAAAAGCTTGTTACCCTGTCAAAGAAAGCCATTAGGTTGGTTTGATGCGATTTGTTCTTGACAAATCCATGCTGATGGTTACTTATAACCTTATTATCTTCTAGGTGTTTGCAAATTGCTTGAATATTTGCTCCATTATCTTTCCAGGTACTGAAGTTAGGCTAACTGGTCTGTAATTCCCCGGGTGGTCCTTATTCCCCTTTTTATAGGTTGGCACTATGTTTGCCCTCTTCCATTCCCTCTGGAATCTTTCCCGTCTTCCATGAGTTTTCGAAGATAATCGCTGATGGCTCAGATACCTCCTTGGTCAGCTGCTTCTTCTGTAATTCTGTTGTGGAAAAGGAAAGAGGACAGGATCCTCAACAGTAAATAGAAATAAAAGCATAAGCTTTCCTCTTCTCCATTTTCTCTCTCTCTCTCTCTCTCTCTGTGTAATTGAGAGGTAAAAGTTTTGGAGGAAGCTGTTTCAGGTGGCTGGATTCCGCTGTCGATTACACTGGTTTAAATCTGAAGTTAGTTGGGTTTTGAGGGATTTACACCAATGCACTGAGTAGAATTTGGCCCAGGGTCTAAGGCTAGAACATAAATCTTCAGCATGAAGAATATGGATTTTCAGCAGGATAATTAATGATAGGAAAATTGAAAAGGTAGCACAAAATCTGAGCCGTTTTGTAGAGAGAAAAATAAAGTTTAGTTTGCTTAAAAGTAAACCTAGGCACTTCTAATCAGTACAGAATGCCACCTTGTGGAAGTTGTGGGATGTGTCATTTATTTCATCCTAAAATGTCTTTGACCTTTCTTCTTCAGATGGAAGTGAGGTTCTTACCCATGAAAGCTTATGCTCCCAATACTTGTTAGTCTTAAAGGTGCCACAGGACCCTCTGTTGCTTTTTACAGATTCAGACTAACACGGCTACCCCTCTGATATTTGATCTTTCTGTCTGCTTTCTCTTTTTAGTCAAGCCAGATACTTATATTAAAGTGTAGGTTTGCACTGGGTTTTAAATATTGCTCCTGTCATCTGATGTTCTTGTGTACTTTACAACTTCATTTTTTGGGTATTGAGTGTATAACAACATATTAAAGCACAATACATGATGGAAAATAAAAAGGCTGTGAAATAACAAGCTAAACTTAAGGACATTATCCTTTACATACAGGCTAGTCAACCTGTGAAATCAACCACAGGTGGTCATCAGGACAACTACATGGTTGATTTAAAAAGGCTGGCTAATTTTAACACTGCTGCTAACATTTACAGCTGTAAAGCTACAAACAGAGAGACTCATAATCAGATCACAAACTTTGGTGTGTAACATGATCACTGACACGGTCAGGAAGGAATTATCCACACTTACAAATTGCACAACTGGCCAGTTGGTTTTTCTTTCTCTGAGGCATCAGGTATTTGCCATTGCTGGAGGAGGGAATACCAGGCTTAGACAGAGCAGTTGTCTAGTCTAATATCACAACTCTTGTATTTCCCACTATGAAGGAATCCTCTCCCGGATGCTTCCATAATCTTTCCATTCAGCAATTGGGTCAAATTGCATTTCCATAGTGTATTCTGTTGGCCCGTCTTGGAATGGTACAGGTATTTCACTAGTCTCTGGAGTCTTTATTTCAAACACTAAATTTCAAATATCATCTGTTTCTTTTTGGCCATGGTAATGTGCCGAATGGCAGCACAGATAGCTCATAGTAGGGTTGTGGGTGACCCTTTCTTGTTCCTGTAAGCAGGTGACTTACAGAACTTCAGCATTCATTACTGTGAGTGTCTGAGGCAATTGTCTCTCTCTTGTGGAAGTGTATGCACAGTCCTCCCGATTGGAAGGTCGTATCTCTCTGTCCACCACTTTGCGCCTCAGCCTTGGTTCTCCTGCTCCTCTCAGAACTACCTCCATTTTTGCACCCCTCCTGTGGAATGCTTTTGGAGACAGTCTTGTGACTTTGCTAACAGCCTGCTCTTTAAGTTAGTTCTCTCTTTTCTCAGCTCTGTTGTCTTCCTTTCTAAACAATGATCTTTTCCTGCCATATTGATTTGCTTGCCTCCAACCCCATCTACACAAATGTACTGTTTATCTTTGAGTCTTTCCTGGAACCCTCTTCCTAGCTGCAGGGCTGGATTAACTCTCCTGTGGGCCCAGGGCTATTAGATTTTGTGGGGCCCCTGTATACAAGTCTTTTTCCTAATTTAAAACAAAACTATCACAATTATGGCATCGAGGCTATGAACGCTATATTAAACTTTCCTTTTAATTAACATAAAGCCACTCTGTGGTTACATTTCAATCTTAAAACATGTAGAATATAGTTAAGTTAATTCAAAATAGCCTGCTTCTTACCTTAGAACAGCAGTTATAATACACCTCTACCCCGATATAACGCGACCCAATATAACACGAATT
>NW_020675312.1:0-1180 GCF_002925995.2 Terrapene triunguis
CTGCTTATGTGACAGTCAGTGGAGATGTAGGACACAGCTGTAAATGATAGTATAGATACTCTACAAACATCCATTCCAGGACTGAAACATTTGAAGTCTACTTTAGACTAGGTCCACTAGGTCAGTGGTTCTCAAACTAGGGCTGCCGCTTGTTCAGGGAAAGTCCCTGGCGGGCCGGGCTGGTTTGTTTACCTGCTGCGTCCGCAGGTTCGGCCGATCGCAGCTCCCAGTGGCTGTGGTTTGCCACTCCTGGCCAATGGGGGCTGCGGGAAGCGGCGGCCAGTATGTCCCTTGGCCCGTGCCGCTTCCTGCAGTTTCCATTGGCCTGGAGCGGCGAACCATGGGCACTGGGAGCTGCGATCGGCCAAACCTGCAAACGCGGTAGGTAAACAAATCGGCCCGGCCCCCCAGGGGCTTTCCCTGAACAAGCAGCGGCCCTAGTTTGAGAACCACAGCCCAGATGAGGATACCAGATGGATTTCCCTAAGGTTCATCTCTACTAGTTAATGTGTTTTAAAATACAACTTGCTGTGGCTACATTAGTATTTGAGAACATGTTAAAATATTTTAGCTAACTCATTAAAAAAAATACACCTTTTATCCTAATCTAGACAAGCCCCAGGGCAAACCACAAATGCTTGATTTCTGGAACAAATGTTTGTAGAGTGTCTAGACTACCAATTAAAACTATTTTAGTTAACCTGAATTAATTGGCAATCAATTAATTGAGTTTAAACAGGAACACAAACTTTAAACTAGAGGAAAACCTTATATCGTGAGAAGGCAGAAAGATGGGGTTGAGCAAGAAAGCAATTTATAGCAGTGTGTCAAACAAACTAAGGGAGGAGAGCTATATAATTTATTTTAGACCTTTCTGATAGCTGCTTTTCTTGCTAAAACCCATTTCTCCATCATCTCAAAGTGAAGGTTACAACAACCCTTCACCAGTGTGTTCCTTTCACCACAATGTCACCTCAGAGCCTGTCCTAGAAAGAAGACTCAACAGTGTTGAGAGATCAATATAGAATGCAATACGGCTGTCTTCTGCAGCAGCTCTCACTCAAATCTAACTGATTACTAACTGAACAGACAGTTACACACTGCAGTAATTTCATCAGTGTTACATTGATAGACTATTCCCAGGCTTTTGTAGACAATAGAAACTATGCAGACACATAGG
>NW_020675313.1:0-3344 GCF_002925995.2 Terrapene triunguis
CCTGCTGTGAGGAATGAGCAAAGAAAAGAAGATATGGCTGCTAAAAGTAAGATCAAAGAGGGATCGACTAGATCTCGTATATGGACCAAAGATGAGGTTGCGCAGCTTATACAGTTGGAAAGGAAATATATTGGGAAAAGGAATATAAATAAATGTATTGAGAGCGAGATGAGGACCAAAACGAATAAACAAATATCAGATAAAAGACGAGAATTAGCAAAGAAGAAGTTAGTGGTAACAGGAGATAGGGAGGAAGTGACTGAGGTAGAGGACATTAGAGTAAATATATTAGAAATTCCACCCCCAAGAGAGAGGATTTTCCCACTAAAAGGACACCCAGAAGTGGATTTAGTGGAGAAAATATGTAAACGGGGAAAACAAAGTAGGGAGGGAAGAGAAATAATAAATAGTTTAGGGGAAATTGAAGGATTATTAAAGGAGGATTTAACAAAAGCTCTCGGTTGGGCAATGTTGGAAAAATTATGTTATTCATTAGTAGAGGGAAAGGACCCTAGAAATGAAAGTCAAATAGAGTTGAGGAATAAAGGAAAAGGGAAGATGAGAAAGGAGGGGAGAAGGAAGCAATTTAATGCAATTAGGAGATATGCTACAAAGAAAGCTAAGTATAAATTCTATCAACAATTATTTGATAAGGATAGAAGAAGATTGACTCGCATTATAATGGGAGAGCCAGATAATGCTAAGTGTGCTATCCCTATGAAAGAAATTGAGGAATACTATGTCAATATTTTGGGAACAATTGGACATGGTAATATGATAGGGTGGCCATCATCCACAGAGAATGCGGATAATGATATATTAATGAGTCCGATCTCTGTGGATGAGATTAGAATAGCTTTAAGAGAAATAAGAAAAGATAGTGCTCCTGGCCCAGATAAAGTAAAAGTGAGCAATTTGTGGGATATTTTTAATTTAGACTCCTTAATACTTACAAAAATTTTTAATATATGGTTTCTAAATAGACAGGTACCAGATGAATTTAAGAAAAATAGAACGATTTTAATACCAAAGACACAAGATGAGGAGGAAATGAAGAAGTTAACATCTTGGAGACCATTGACAATTGGGTCAGTTTGGATTAGAATCTATACCAAAATATTAGCAAAAAGACTGGTGGAAACAGTTAAGATATGTAGTAGACAAAAAGGGTTTATATCCGCCCCTGGGTGTGAGGAAAATATTGCTATATTAGATAATTTGATTAAAGGGGCTAAACGAAATGGGAATGAAATTGCAATAGTGTTCGTAGATCTGGCTAAAGCATTTGATTCTGTGGGACACGGACATATAATAGCCGGGTTGAGAAGATTTGGTATAGATGAACATTTTATAGATATTATTAGGGACCTTTATGATAATTGCACAACTAGGGTATGGGTGGGTGATGAAGCTACTGAGTCTATTTTAATTAGGAGGGGGGTCAAGCAGGGTGACCCGTTGTCCCCAATTTTGTTTAATATTGCTATGGATCCCCTTTTAACTAGATTAGAAGTAGAAGGAAGTGGTGTTTATGTTAAGGGTAATGGTGTCACGTCATTGGCTTTTGCCGATGATGTGGCAATTTTAAGTAGCTCATATAAAGGAATGATTAAAAATTTGGGTATCTTAGAGGAGTTTTGTAAAAATACTAACCTCTCTGTTAATGTGAAGAAAACGAAAGGCTTTCATATTTTAACTAAACATAAAACCTATGTAGTTAATCCTAAGGATAATTGGCAGATAGGGTCAGAGGAGATTGAATATGTTCAACCAGGGGATTTTGAAAAATATTTAGGGGCTAGAATAGATCCCTGGATAGGTGTAGGGAGACCGGTACTTAAAGAAAAATTGAAAGATTGGAGTGAGAATTTAATTAAGGCCCCATTAAAACCGGCCCAAAAAATATTAATTTTACAGACATATATCTTACCGAAGCTATTTTATAATCTTCTTTTAATAGAACCCCCTTTTAATCTTTTAGACGATCTTGATGTGTTAGTTAGAAAAATAGTTAAAGAGATTTTACATTTACCTCAGTGTACCACAGATGGGATATTTTATTCTAGAGGTAGGGATGGTGGTTTAGCTCTCACTAAGTTTAGTGTGCAAATCCCAAATATGTTAATTCGTAAATGGAGGAGACATATTGTCTCGAGAGATGATTGGATGGACCTATCTTATCTATATGCAGGAGAAAATCTTGTGGATAAAATATTGTCATTTAGTGCAGTAACATCTCATCCCAAGAAATGGAGGGAAGAGGAATTTTTAAGATGGTCGGAACTGAGATGTCAGGGAATAGGGATAAAATATTTTAAAAATGATTTAATTAGTAATTCGATTTTTAGAAACTCTAGTAAAGTTAAATCGTCAGCGTATATCGCAGCATTGCAGCTTAGGGCAAATATTTATCCTACTAGGGAGACATTAGCAAGAGGAAGAGGAGGTGTGAATGCTCTTTGTAGATGGTGCGGTAAAGTGCGGGAGACTGTTCCCCATATCTCAGGACAATGTTATAAGACTAAGAATGCTAAGATAAAAAGGCATAATAGAGTAGTGTCTGCAGTTGTAGATAAGGTTGCTAAATTAGGGTGGAAGGCAATGATAGAGCCCCATTTGAGAAATAGTAAAGGTGAGTTAAGAAAGACGGATATTATATTTATAAAAGGAGATACAGCAGTGGTGGTTGATGTTACAGTGCGATGGGAGGATAATGCCGGAAGTTTGGAACAAGCCCACAGTGAGAAGGTGGCTTATTATCTTGAGTTAGAGGAAAGAATTAAAAACTTAACGGGAGGTAAAAATATTCACTTCTTTGGTTTTGTGCTTGGGGCGCGTGGCAAGTGGAGTGAAGGTAATAATGATTTGTTACAATTATTGGGAATGGACAGAAGTAAAAATTTTAAGGAGAGTATATGTAGACTTGTTTTATATTCCACTATTGGTATGATGGCTATATTCAGTGACAGGTAAAGATCCCGGAGTTTCCATTCCGTGTATCTTGCCAAAACTAAATTTTAGCTATTTTGGTTTCCATGCTCTAAATTTTCAAATTTTTAATATTGTTTTGAACATTAACTTATTTAGTGTTATTTAATATCTGTCCTTCAATAGAATGGTTTTAATTATATAATAAATACTTATTAATGGATGAAATTCCAATTTAAATTATTAGTTTATTTTTTTTTTTAACTACTGGATGTGGATGCGGACTGGCCGCGTATAATAACCAGGAAAGGGCAGGTAGTCATGCCTGTACATAAATAGAGGGTGGAGTCCTGGGGGGCAGTTAGGGGCAGGGGTCCCAGGAGGGGGCAGTCAGGGGACAAGGAGCGGGGGGAGGG
>NW_020675314.1:0-3800 GCF_002925995.2 Terrapene triunguis
AATGTTCTCTTGCATCTGACTGAGTGTGGGACAGGGAAATTCACCTGGCCAGTTGCACAATCTGTTTCTAGCCTTTCACCATCGAACTGTGTCCCATTCTGGTGTCTGTGCTTTAAATCAGATGGGGGGTGGGGAGTAGAGTGGGCTACTAGATCTGAGTGAGAGAGGTAAGAGGCTCAATCTGTTCAGTCTAACAAAGGGCTGGTCTACACTCGGGGGAAGGGGGGGATCGATCCAAGATACGCAACTTCAGCTACGCGAAGAGCGTAACTGAAGTCGAAGTATCTTGGATCGAATTACCTGGGGTCCACACGGCGCGGGATCAACGGCCGTGGCTCCCCCGTCGACTGCGCTACCGCCGCTCGCTCTGGTGGAGTTCCGGAGTCGACGGTGAGCGCATTTGGGGATCGATATATCGCGTCTTAACGAGACGCGATATATCGATCCTGGATAAATCGATTGCTACCCGCTGATACGGCGGGTAGTGAAGACGTACCCAAAGAGAAGGTGGCTTGATCACTATCGATAAATACACTAGGAGAAGATTTCTGATAGCAGGGGCTCTTTCATCTAGTAGATGAAGGCAAGACAATTGATCAGTTGGAAGTTGATGCTTGAGAAATTCAAACTGGGAATAATAAAGAGCAAATTTTTAACAAGGAGTGGAATTGACCATGGAAACAGCTTACCAAGGGATGCAGTGAATCCTCCATCGCTTGGAGTCTTTAAATCCAGGCTAGATGTTTCTTTCTAAAAGATCTGCTCTTATTCCACTACAATTTGTTGGGCTGGATGCGGGTGTGACAGGGTGGAACGCCCTGGCCTGGGTTATGCAGGAGGTCAGTCTAGAATGATGATGATGATCAGCGATCCCTTCTGGCCTTAAACTCAGTGCACCTATGAATTGTCTCGCTGCAAGGGAAGATTTTAGAGAGATTTATTTGAAGACCAGTGAAAATTTCCCCCCAAAACTTCTTACCGGATCTGAAAAGTGGCTGGAGTCATGGCACGGCCCAGGCTGCCCAGGCCCACCTTAACCGATGGTTGGGGCTGTCGGAGCCTGGTTAATGCTCTGGCTCCAGCTGGTTTTAAAATTGGTTAGAATTTTTTGGGAGGGGTGGAGGAGGGGGCATGCCCCCGTGTAGACAGGGCTGGGGTTGATTTAGACCTTGAATTTAGGGGTTGTAAAAACAAGGTTGTTAAATACCCCAAAGTCCTTGGAAATTAAGAAATTCCCAAGAGAACAGTTTGTTTTTTAAACTTTCCCCTGAAAACCAAACAGTGCAGCATTGTGACAGTGCAAGCTGCGTTGGCAGGCAGTGCCGCCTAGTACATAGAGCACGGAGACTTGGGTTCTATTCCCAGCTATGACCTTTGGCAAGTCCCTTCCTCCTGTGCCTCAGTTTCCCCATCTGTAAAATGGGGCTCATGATACTGAGCCTCCTTTATAAAGCACTTTGAGAGCTGCGGATGAAAAGTGCTAATTAAGAGCTCGGTCTTACCTCAGACTTTTAATAGTGTGGGGTTGAGGAGATCCCCATGGGGTCCTCTGTTCCCATTGTGCCATCCCATCAAGTAGCTCCTTCTTCATGATCCCCTAATGTCCCGGGGCAGCGACAGCCAACGTGGAAAAATAACCTCAACGTAGCAATTGCCAGACTGGGTCAGCCCTGAGGTCCATGTAGCATCAGCAGTAGAGGCTGCAGAGGAAGGGTAAAGAACCCCACAGTAGCAGTGGGGCAAAAACTTTCCACCGCGATAGGTCTCATCCTGATGTCTAGTAGTTCAGCTTAAACCCTGAAGCACAAGGTTTAATATCCATTCCAGAAATATTGTTGTAATTTAAATTATAGCCCTGGATAGTCTTTATCCATGTGAATGTCCAGGCTGGTTTTGGTCTCAACTTCATGTGGAGGTGAGTTCCACAGGCTAACTGAAAAGTGTTTCCTCTTATTGCTTTTGAATGCCCTACCTTTTAATTCTATTTGAGTGTCCCTTGGCTCTTGTGGGATGAGACAGGAAGAACAGAAGCTCCTGATTTCCCTTCTTCATCCCAATTATTATTTTATAGATATTTATTATGGCCCCTCTTATTGGTCTCCTTTCTAAAGGTAAACAATCCTTTCAATCTCTCCTCATAGGAGAGTTTGTCCAGGCCCTAGATCATTCTTGTTGCCCTTCTCTGAACCTTCTAATTCTGTAGTATCCCCTTTGACAGACATTATTTCAAATTCAGATTAAGAAAGTCTTTAATGGGCTGATGCAGTTTAGCAACTGGAAACAAGGAATCAGCACCATGTTACTAGCAGTTGTTGAGGTATCTCCATCTACTGATCACAGTTCAGTGTAGCAATATGGCGTTACTTAAGTACCAGAAGTTAAACTAACTAGAACCGGAGTGAAATTGACCGGCTATGGTGGGTTTTTCCCCCCATTTGTCCATGCTGAAATACCTGCAAAGGCAATAAGTGCAGAGGGATTTATATTAAAAACAAGCTTTAAGTTTAAAAAACCCAGATTCTGGTAATGTAAGAAGGAAACACAGTTTTTAGTGTAATGTTTTTTTAAACCAGTAACGTCTCTCTAAATCTTCAAGCAAACTTTTTTTTGTTTACTGAATTTTCTTTTGAAATCCTGCAAAATTGCTCTCTGCATTTGGTTTTTGAGGAACTCTTTGTTTGTAAACGTACATAGTTTTGGGGCTGAAAATGAGTGCAATTCTCTCCTGCATCGGCATGTTTGTGATGTGAGCATTCCAGCTGGTTTCCTGCGTTCCTTCTGGTTAGTCATTACCTGGTTAAGAATTGGATGGGTTTGTATTATTTGTATTACAGTAGCACGTGATGACCTGATCTGAGACCCTCCGACACCTAGAAAGAGTCTCTGCCCTAAAGAGCTTTGACTCTAAAGAGAGCAGACACAGTGGAGGGATTCATAGCCCCATTTTACAGACAGGGAGCTGAGTTGAAATGACTCGCCCAAGGTTGCGTGAAGTCAGTGTCCAAACTGGGAATGGAACCCAAATCTCCCGAATCCCAGTCCCCTGCCTTTACCACAAGGCCGTCTGTCAGCGATTTCAAAGCCAGCAGAGACCACCGCGTTCATCTCGTCCGGTGGTTTTCAACCTGTAGTCGGCAGACTCCTGGGGGTCTGCAGACAGTGTCTAAGGTTTCCAAGGGGTCTGCACCTCCATTTGAAATTGGTTAGGGGTCCGCAAATAAAAAAGGTTGAAAACCACTGTGCTAGTCTGACCTCCAGCGTGGCACAGGCCATAGGACTTGCCCGTTTGACTTAGAGCAGATCTCTTAGAAAAGCATCCACGTTTGTTTTGAAAATTGCCTGTGCTGGAGAATCCGGCCCAGCCCCTGGTAAATGGTGACAGAAAGCTGGTGTAGGGAGTGGAGGGTTCTGTGCAGAGCCTAGATCTATATTTCATGCTGTCTCTTGCCTCCCACCGCCCTTGGTGTGTTACATCTTCCCTTCTCCCTGCGTGTTCACAGACCCAGCTGGCTGCTGTTGGGGGAGCAGAAGCAGGGTTAAGGGGGGCGAGATGTGTATGTTGTACACCTGCAACTGCTTGGGTGGGCTTCAGTTGTTCAAAGCTCATGAGTCCCTGCGGTGGCTTCTGAAGCGGGGTGGCTTGCCTGCTAGGCCAAAATGAACCTATCTGGGTTAAATGGCCTGTACTCCCAGTGGTGCCTCCTTGGGTACACAGGGCTGTTCAGGCAATGAGCATTCAACATTTCCCCGATGCGCCCACTTCTGGGGTGGAGCAGGGATTCCACTGCTGAAATGAACGA
>NW_020675315.1:0-2233 GCF_002925995.2 Terrapene triunguis
ACCATCGAACTGTGTCCCATTCTGGTGTCTGTGCTTTAAATCAGATGTGGGGTGAGGAGTAGAGTGGGCTCAGAAAAGATCTACTAGGTCTGAGTGAGAGAGGTAAGAGGCTCAATCTGTTCAGCCTAACAAAGAGAAGGTGGCTTGATCACTATCGATAAATACACTAGGAGACGATTTCTGATAGCAGGGGCTCTTTCATCTAGTAGATGAAGGCAAGACAATTCATCCTTTGGAAGTTGATGCTTTAGAAATTCAAACTGGGAATAATAAAGAGCAAATTTTTAACAAAGAGTGGAATTGACCATGGAAACAGCTTACCAAGGGATGCAGTGAACCTTCCATCACTTGGAGTCTTTAAATCCAGGCTAGATGTTTCTTTCTAAAAGATCTGCTCTTATTCCACTACAATTTGTTGGGCTGGATTCAGGTGTGACTGGGTGGAACGCCCTGGCCTGGGTTCTGCAGGAGGTCAGTCTAGAATGATGATGGTCATTAAGGCCAGAAGGGATCGCTAAACCTATGAATTGTCTCGCTGCAAGGAAAGATTTTAGAGAGATTTATTTGAAGACCAGTGAAAATTCCCCCTCCCCCCAAACTTTTCACTGGTTCTGAAAAGTGGCTGGAGTCCTGGCACGGCCCAGGCTGCCCAGGCCCACCTTAACCAATGGTTGGAGCTGTCGGAGCCTGGTCAATGCTCTGGCTCCAGCTGGTTTTAAAACTGGTTAGAATTTTTTGGGTGGGGTAGAGGAGGGGGCATATCCCTGTGTAGACAGGGCTGGGGTTGATTTAGACCTTGAATTTAGGGGCTGTAAAACAAGGTTGTTACATACCCCAAAGTCCCTAGAAATTAAGAAATTCCAAAGAGAACAGTTTGTTTTTTAAACCTTCCCCTGCAAACCAAACAGTGCAGCATTGTGACCTTGCAAGCTGCTTTGGCAGGCAGTGCCGCCTAGTGCATAGGGGACTTGGGTTCTATTCCCAGCTATGACCTTTGGCAAGTCCCTTCCCCGTGCCTCAGTTTCCCCATCTGTAAAATGGGGCTTGTGATACTGAGCGTCCTTTATGAAGCACTTTGAGAGCTGCGGATGAAAAGTGCTAATTAAGAGCTCAGTGTTACCTCAGACTTTTGATAGTGTGGGGATGAGGAGATTCCCATGGGCCCTAATGTCCCAGGGCAGCGACAGCCAATGTGGAAAAATAACCTGAATGTAGCAATTGCCAGACTGGGTCAGACTGAGGTCCATGTAGCATCCGCAGTAGAGGCTACAGAGGAAGGGTAAAGAACCCCACAGTAACAGTTGGGGGTAGGGGGGGGTAACTTTCCACCGCCATAGGTCTCATCCTGATGTCTAGTAGTTCAGCTTAAACCCTGAAGCACAAGGTTTAATATCCATTCCAGAATTATTGTTGTAATTTAAATTCTAGCCCTGGATAGTCTTTATCCATGTGACTGTCCAGGCTGGTTTTGGTCTCAAGTTCATGTGGTGGTGAGTTCCACAGGCTAATTGAAAAGTGTTTCCTCTTATTGGTTTTGAATTTCCTACCTTTTAATTCTATTTGAGTGTCCCTTGGCTCTTGTGGGATGAGACAGGAAGAACAGAAGCTCCTGCGTTCCTTCTGGTTAGTCTTTACCTGGTTAAGAATTGGATGGGTTTGTATTATAGTAGCACGTGATGACCCGATCTGAGGCCCTCAGACACCTAGAAAGAGTCTCTGCCCTAAAGAGCTTTGAATCTAAAGAGAGCAGACAGACAATGGAGGGATTCATAGCCCCATTTTACAGACAGGGAGCTGAGGGGAAATGACTCACCCAGGGTTGCGTGAAGTCAGTGTCCAAACTGTGAATGGAACCCAAATCTCCCGAATCCCAGTCCCCTGCCTTTACCACAAGGCCATCTGTCAAGAGATTCCAAAGCCAGCAGAGACCACCGTGTTCATCTCGTCCGGTGGTTTTCAGCCTGTAGTCGGCAGACTCCTGGGGGTCTGCAGACAGTGTCTAAGATTTCCAAGGGGTCTGCACCTCCATTTGAAATTGTTTAGGGGTCCGCAGATAAAAAAGGTTGAAAACCACTGTGCTAGTCTGACCTCCAGCGTGGCACAGGCCATAGGACTTGCCCGTTTGACTTAGAGCAGGTCTCTTAGAAAAGCATCCACGTTTGTTTTGAAAATTGGCTGTGCTGGAGAATCCGCCCCAGCCCCTGGTAAATGGTGACAGAAAGCTGGCTGTAAC
>NW_020675316.1:0-1056 GCF_002925995.2 Terrapene triunguis
GGGCACCTGGCAGGGACACGAGTGCGGGTCCAGGGGCTTAGCCCCCCTTGCCCTGCCTGGGGGCACCCACACTGCGGCTGGGGGGTGGGGGCAGCTCCCTGTCCTGGCCCGAGCTGGCGGGGCAGTGCCGGGGGGTGCTCTGGGGGAGCAGAGCTGCTGGTGTGTGGAATGGGGCAGCCCCTCTTGGCTGTGCAGGGCAGGGGGCTCACGGTGTCCATCTCTCCCTCCCAGATGCACAGAGGGTCCTTGCCAAGCCCAGCCACACCCTGCAGGACACTGGGCTGGCAGTTCGCCCAGCTGCCCCACAGGATTATGGGAAGGTGCTTCTCCGGGGCCTGAACCCCCAAACCGACTGCAGCCTCCTGGAGCTCTACGTGGAATATGTGCTGAACTGTGAGAGCCGGCGATACACCATCCACCGCAGCCCAGCCGGGGACCAAGCCCTGGTGCAGCTGCCAGAGCCGCTCGGTGACTCAGGTAGGGGCTGGCCCCCAGCTGGGGCTGTCGGGGGGAGGGAGTGGCCAGAGGAGCCTGCCTCGAGGCCCCACGTCATTTCTTGGGGGGTACAGGAGGCAGCAGGTGTGGGGGAGGCTCGAGGGGCCAGAGTGGAGTTTGGAGAGCAGTTAAAGGTCTAGAGCCTTAAGGTTCATAACATAATAAAATGTAATAGCCCTAGGGTGAGCAGGGGGGACACCACAGCTGCTCACCACAGTAGCATTTAAGTTCAGAAAGGGGGACTACACAAAAACGAGGAGGTTAGTTAAACAGAAATTAAAAGGTACAGCACCAAAAGTGAAATCCCTGCAAGCTGCATGGAAACTTGTTAAAGACAACATAATAGAGGCTCAACTTAAATGTATACCCCAAATTAAAAAACACAGAGAACCAAAAAAGGGCTAAACAACAAAGTAAAAGAAGCAGTGAGAGGCAAAAAGGCATCCTTTAAAACGTGGAAGTTTAATCCTATTGGGGAAAATAGAAAGGAGCATCAACTCTAGCAAATGAAATGTAAAAATACAATTAGGAAGGCCAAAAAAGTATTTGAGGAACAGCTAG
>NW_020675317.1:0-4632 GCF_002925995.2 Terrapene triunguis
CAGGTATCGAGGTCAGGCTGACTGGTCTGTAGTTCCCCGGCTCCTCCTTTTCTACTCAAGATAGTTAAGTCCCAGGCAGACTGTGTAGAGCTACAAAAGAATCTCACAAAACTGGGTGATTGGGCAACAAAATGGCAGATGAAATTCAATGTTGATAAATGCAAAGTAATGCACATTGGAAAACATCATCCCAACTATACCTATAAAATGATGGGGTCTAAATTAGCTGTTACCCCTCAAGAGAGAGATCTTGGAGTCATTGTGGATAGTTTTCTGAAAACATCCACTCAATGTGCAGCGACAGTCAAAAAAGCAAAACAGAATGTTGGGAATCATTAGGAAAGGGATAGATAATAAGACAGAAAATATCATGTTGCCTCTATATAAATCCATGGTACGCCCATACCTTGAATGCTGTGTGCAGATGTGGTCGCCCCTGTGACGAAATGGGACTGTTCTTAATGTTTCCTCTGAATACTGTGTGGGTGCCTCAGTTTCTGACCGACCCTCTGCCAGGCCCTTCCCCCCTGCAAGGGGATGCTAAAGGTGTGGGAGAACAAAGAGGTCAGGTGACCTCCTGGCCCGGGAAAGAGACAAAGTCCAGAAAGGAGGGGCTGGAGGGGGTTTCGGTTTGGAGCTGGCTGGGGACGGGAAGTGAGGGCAGACGTGGGTGTCTGGCTCGCTGGGCCCAAGAATGGACCCGGCTGAGGGGTCCTGTTCTCTGTACCTACAAGCTCTGTTTTAGACCGTGTTCCTGTCATCTAATAAACCTCTGTTTTACTGGCTGGCTGAGAGTCACGTCTGACTGCGAAGTGGGGGTGCAGGACCCTCTGGCTTCCCCAGGACCCCGCCGGGGCGGACTCGCTGTGGGAAGCGCACGGAGGGGCATATGCTGAATGCTCCCAGGAGGGACCCAGGAGGTGAAGCCGTGTGAACTTCTTGCCCTGAAGACAGTCTGCTCCGAGGGAGAGGAGGCTCCCCAAAGTCCTGACTGGCTTTGTGGGGAGCAGTTCCAGAGCATCGCATGGGGACTCCGTGACAGCCCCATCTCAAAAAAGATCTATTGGACTTGGAAAAGGTTCAGAAAAGGGCAACAAAAATGATTAGAGGTATGGAGCAGCTTCCATATGAGGAGAGATCAATAAAACTGGGACTTTTCAGCTTGGAAAAGAAACGACTAAGGGGGGATATGATAGAGGTCTATAAAATCATGACTGATGTGGAGAAAGTAAATATGAAATGTTATTTACTCCTCCTCATAACACAAGAACTAGGGGCCACCAAATGAAATGAATAGGCAGCAGGTTTAAAACAAATGGACCTGATCCTGGCTGGCCAGCAGGGAAAAGTTCATCTGTATTATTGGGAGTGGTGAGCATTGTATGTGCAGCGTGTGCATTCGGTTTTTGGTGATTGTTCATAACTAGAGGATAAGTAGGATATTACTGTGTGAGGCTCTTTCACTGGTAAAAGACCCCGCAAACCCGCAGAGCGTAAGGTTATGCACGACCCCTAGGAAGTGGGTAAAGGTGGGTGCCCTAGAGTGTGAGTAACAGAGAATTTTGTGCGGGTAACAGCCAAGACTATAACAGGGTTCAAAAAAGAGCTAGATAAGTTCACAGGGGATAGGTCCATCAATGGCTATTAGCCATGATGGACAGGGATGGTGTCCCTAGCCTCTGTTTGCCAGAAGCTGGGAATGGGCGACAGGGGATGGATCACTTGATGATTCCCTGTTCTGTTCATTCCCTCTGGGGCACCTGGCATTGGCCACTGTCGGCAGACAGGACACTGGGCTGGATGGACCTTTGGTCTGACCCAATGTGGCCATTCTTATGTTCCCCCTTTTTAAAAACGGGCACCACGTTAGCCCTTCTCGAGTCTTCTGTGACCTCTCAGGTCATCCATGAGTTTGCAAATATTATTGCCAGTGGCTCCGAGATTTCTTCAGCTAATTCCTTCAGTACCCTGGGGTGAATAGCATCAGTCCTTGCTGACTTGACTTAATTCAAATTGGTGAGAAGATCTCCGACGTGTTCTTTACTTCTCCCGATCGGTTTCTCTTCCCCTTTATTGTCTATGGGAACTTGGCAGGTCGTCCGGGCACATGTTATTTTTTGTGAGAAGACATGGGCTGAGGAAAGGCAGGTCTTGTCAGACAAACTGGTTCTCTTTTTTGACAGGGCTCTGGGTCTGGCTGATAAAGGGAACTGTGGTGATAGGGGATACGTGGCCCTTCTGCCAGCTGGAGCCGGCAGCAACCAGGGCCGGGTTCAGTACCTAGGAGTGCCTTTTCACCAATACAATACAGAACCGTCTCGAGTCCCCACCCAGGAACCTGGGAAAATCACACAGCACCCCTGGGTGCCTCTGAGAGGCAATACTTCCCCACTTGCAAGCACAGAGTCTGAGTGTAGCAAAACTTTTAATAAAAGGAGGGAAGTAACTCAGCATTAATTTGGGAAAACACCGCAACTAGGGCTCATAAACACAAACCATGAGCAAAAGACCCACCCCCAAGTAGGTTGGTGTCACGGAGTCCCCAGGCGATGCTCTGGAACTGCTCCCCACAAAGCCAGTCAGGACTCTGGTGAAGTCTCCTCTCTGTAAGCATCAGGAGGTAGCCGTGTTAGTCTGTATCTACAAAAACAACAAGGAGTCTGGTAGCACCTTAAAGACTAACAGATTTATTTGGGCATAAGCTTTCGTAAGTAAAAACCTCCCTTCTTCGGATGCAAGCAGACTGTCTTCAAGGCAAGAAGCTCACACGGCTTCACCTTCCTGGGTCTGACCTTGGGGCATTCAGCATCCTCTGCCCCTCCGTGCGCGTCCCACAGCGAGTCCGCCCCGGCGGGGTCCTGGGGAAGCCAGAGGGTCCTTCACGCCCCACTTCGCAGTCAGACGTGACTCTCAGCCAGCCAGTAACACAGAGGTTTATTAGATGACAGGAACACGTCTAAAACTGAGCTTGTAGGTACAGCGGCGAACGGGACCCCCTCGGCCGGGTCCATTATGGGGTTCAGAGAGCCAGACACCCCCGTCTGCACTCCCTCCCCATCCCCAGCCAGCTTCAACTGAGACCCCCTCCAGCCCCTCCTTCTCTGGGCTTTGTCTCTTTCCCGGGCCGGGAGGTCACCTGATCTCTTTGTTCACCTTTAGCTATCCCCTTGCAAGGGGGGAAGGACCCTGGCCATTTGTTGCCAGGATACAGAGTGTCGGTGATTTATGCACACTGGCCTTTATCCCACCACCTAGAGACTTAAGAAATGCATAGGGGAAACTGAGGCACCCACACAGTATTCAGAGGAAACATTAAGAACAGTCCCACTTAGTCACAGTTGGGCAGTGTCCTTTTCCCCTCAGGGTCTTAAGTCCAGCAACCCAAAAGTCCCTTTAATGTGCCTGTTCCTTCTGTGCACCCCGTTCACTGTTGCTGTCCTTGGCCAGTGCATCCGCAGAGTTCAGCCCCCACTCCGTGCGGGGGGGGAGGGGTAAGGAGGCACCTTAAACGCTCCACTGCTCGGGCACCTGATTGCTGCCTGTGGGGCGGGGCTCTGCTCTGGGGAGATGCAGCTCAGCCCCCCCGCTGAGAGGGGGCGGGGCAGTCCATATCTCTCTGGGTCATTGGTTGCTAGGTGTCTGTGTCCAGGCAATTGGATCTGCCATTGTCTTCTCCAGAGCTCCACTGAGATGGGACCTATGGTCCCCAACAGCTGGGCACCATCCTTGCCTGTGTCTGAGCCTGCCCCGAGAGCCAACAGTCCCCTTTCACCCGCTAGGCAACAATGTGCATGTGGGGAAACTGAGGCAAACATAGGCGTCACAAAAATACCATCAAAAATTCCCACTTCAGTATTCAGTAGGAAGGAACTCTCCCCTCCCTCCCAGAACACAAGTGACTGGATGCATTTGGGGTGAGGGTGGGGCATTTACCTTCCTATGAGGCACCAGAGACTGGCCACAGCTGGAGACGGCACCAGCCAGGGTGCCCCAGGGCTCTGAGGCAGGACACAGGGTCCTCTTCCAAGAAGCATGGCTGGGGTCAGGACAGGATTTCCCCTGGGTCAGGCTAGATGGACCTTTGGGTCTTTCGCCTTCCTTCTCAGCGTGGGGCGCGGATCCCCCTGGGCACGTCTCGGCGAATCAGTTCCCGGGCGTTGGGGGCCTCGGGGCCCTGCTGGTCGCTGTCCGTGGCCCACGACAGTGCAGTGCTGTGGGCTGGCGGCAGTCGGGGGGCTCAGCACAGGGTGGCGGGTGATATTCCCTGGCCTGGGCTAGGGCCCCTCTGGCCTTACCCGCTGTGAACCTCTGGGGCTGAGGAGCCAGCCAGCGAGGAGATGTCAGAGAGAGGCTGGGATGGCTGAGACCAGCCCTGGAGAGGGTGAGGGGGAGATGAGGGGCCCATGGAGGGGGGGACCCCACAGAGACACTGCAGGAGCGACGGGGGGTCCGAGGGGACCCCGGAGAGGGCAGAGTTACAGGATTCCAAGGGGGTAGAATCATGGCATGGGCACCCACTGCGGAGAAAGGGCCAGAGCTCAGCCCTGGGCAGCAGCGCGGCACCCCCAGCGACGAGCCGGGGCGCTGGCTCTAGGCTGACTCCGAGCGCAAAGTGCCCTCAGCTGAGCCCCC
>NW_020675318.1:0-7631 GCF_002925995.2 Terrapene triunguis
GATAAGTTCATGGAGGATAGGTCCATCGATGACTATTTTGGTCAATTTCACTGTCATAGAATTTTCAAAATAGCAAATGTCATGATTTCAGCTATTTAAATCTGAAATGTCGCTGTGTTGTAACTGTAGGGGTCCCGACGCAAAAGGGGCTTGTGGAGGGGTCCCAAGGAGGTCGCGATATTGCCACCTTTGCTTCTGCGCTGCTGCTGACAGTGGAACTGCTTCAGAGTTAGGCAGTGGGAAAGCGGCAGCTGCTGGCCAGAAGCCCAGCTCTGAAGGCAGCGCCACTGCCAGCAGCAGCGTAGAAGTAAGGCCTGGTATGGTATTGCCACCCTTACTTCTGCGCTGCTGCCTTCAGAGCTGGGCCCTCGGCCAGCAGCCGCCGCTCTCTGAACTCCCACCTCTGAAGGCAGCAGCGCAGAAGTAAGGGTGACGTGGTATGGTGTTGCCAACCTTCTGCGCTGCTGCTGGCAGGGCGCTGCCTTCAGAACTGGGTGCCCAGCCAACAGCTGCCGCTCAGCTCTGAAGGCAGCAGCGCAGAAATAAGGGTAGCAATATCGCAACCCCCCTACAATAACTTTGTGACCCCCCCCCCATGATTCTCTTTTGGGTTGGGACTCCCAGTTTGATAAACGCTGGTTTCCCCCTTGAAATCTGTATAGTACAGGGTAAAGTACAAAAAAGACCTGATTTCACGGGGGAGACCTGATTTTACAGTCCGTGATGCATGTTTCACGGCTATGAATTTGGTAAGACCTTAGCTCTTAGCCAGGATGGGCAGGGCTGGTGTCCCCAGCCTCTGTCTGCCAGAAGCTGGGAGTGGGCGACGGGATGGATCACTTGATGATTTCTTGTTCTGTTCATTCCCTCTGGGGCACCTGGCACTGGCCACTGTCGGAAGACAGGATACTGGGCTAGATGGACCATTGGTCTGACCCGGTCTGACTGTTCTTACATTCAGGTTCTTAGGCTTTTAATGTTTTATTGGACCTGGTCAGGAGTTTTCAGTCAATGATTTTCCATTGGAAAATTCACTTTCCACAAAATTGTTTTCTGTTGGAAAATGGTTCCCAGCTCTGCTTCTCCCCCTCTCCTCAGAAGCCCGGGCTTCCTCGCTGTGGGGCGGCTGGCCACTGACCTGCCCGGAGCCAGGCAGCGCAGGGAGCCTCCGAAATATGTAGAAAACCCCAATGGAAATGTCCTTTTGACTTGTTCCGAAGCAAACGGGGTGCCCCTGCTCCCCGGAAAGCTCCGGCTTTGGGCCATTCTGACTCTTGTGGGAGTTCCCGAGGAAGGGGATTCGGGTTTCCAGCCGGCTCTGCGAACCGGGGGTGAGCAGGGCGGTGGCGCGACCTGCCCAAACCCGGCGAGCTCAGGAAGGATGGGCCAAGTCCATGGATAAGCGGGATCCCCACTTGGGACAGTTCATACTGGAGGGGAGGATCAGCGTCTGGCCCAGGGGTTTAAGCCCATTGCTGTCTGCAAGCCGCAGCCTGATCCCTAACGAGGGGGGCAGCTTGTCTCCCATCTGCACCTTCTTCTGCAGCCCCTGGGGCTGCCGCTTCAGAGCCAGGGGCCCAGGCGAGCTGGACCTTGGCTCTGACCCTCTCTGCCTGTTCCTCTGTTCACCCGCCCCAGGCAAATGGCTTAGAAACTAAACAGGTGACGGGAGCGACCCCTTCCCAGCGCTGTTGGCTCCTGCGTGTCTCACCTGAGCAGGCTGGGGAGAGGGCTAGTCTCTGCCGCTGTGCTCCCTCGGCTGCTCTGGGGAAGCCTGGGATGGGCACCCGCTGCTGGCTGGAGCCTGCCCTCTCCAGGTGCTGGGTGGCTTGGTCCCTCCTGGCTCGGGAGTGCCTGGTGCTCGCAGCTCCTGGGAAGCGGGCGGCAGAACTGAGAGCTTGCAGCACCTCTGCTCTGCTCGTGGCCAGGCTCAGCCGTCCTGACCAGGCGTTCCTGATCTCAGAAAGTAAGTGGGGTGACCTAGAGTCTGCAGCTGCCACCCCCCAGCAGATCCCCCTAGGAGCCCAGAGGGGGCTCTCTCCCCACACCGCCCTTGCCAAGTCTGTGATGTGGGGGTGTCTCTTTCCCTCTGCCCTTGGCCGGACTGGGCTGGCGGTGGCAGGCTCACTGCTCTTTGCCTTGGCAGAGCTCCTGGGCGTGGAGGAGCGTGTGCGCCGGCGGCCGCTGGACGGGGTGCCGTTGTCCGTGGAGTGGGTGCAGCAGACAGACAGTGTGCTGGTGCAGAGCCGGGGCGCCGGGCTGAGCAGGGACCTGCTGGAGCTCTACTTTGAGAACAAGCGGAGCGGTGGGGGCAGCGTGCAGGCCGTGAGGGTGCTGGCAGGGGGCAGGGCGGCCGTCATCTCCTTCCAGGACCGGGCAGGTGCGTGGGGCTGGGGCAGGGTGGGATCAGCGCTCGGCTGTCCGCTGGGGCTCCGGGGTTGGAGAGCTCCTGGAGGCTGGTCCAGGTGAGGCGTGGAGGGGGGGTCTGCTGTGAATGCAGGCGGGTGCCTCCAGCCTGGCACAGGCGCGCGGCCCAGCTCACACAGACCCTTCAGGGCTGCAGGCAGAGAGGCAGGAGCACACGGTCCGGAGCCCCCCTCCGGGGCAGGGAGCAGAGCCGGGTCTGGCTGAGGTTGCTGGAGCAGTGGGCACGGCACCCCTCCCTGCGTGGTCTGGGTGCGTCTGTCTTCCCGGGCAGCTCTCAAACCCATGTGCCTGTTTCGCTGCCCTGCAGCTGTGCAGCGGGTGCTGGAGAAGCCCCACAGGCTCCAGGAGAGCGACCTGGACCTCTCCCCATACTACGACTTCCTGGAGCCCCCTGACTGCCCCCCGGAGGAGGGAGCCGAGGCCCCCCCAGGGGAGGCGGTAGCAGTGGATGGCGGGCCCCAGGCGATCTGCGTGAGCCTTGAGGACACAGCGAAGCGGCAGCTGCTGGAGTGCAGCGGGGCCCTGCCGGAGCTACAGGCTGCTTTCCCGGAGCTGACGCTGCGGCTGGAGGAGAACGGGGCCTGGATCTCGGGCGGGGACGCAGCCCGGCGGCAGCAGCTGCAGGAGCAGCTCCTGGACACCCTGCAGGGGATGGCCCAGGAGCTCCTGCCGCTCCCGGCCCAGACCCTCAGCTTCCTGAAGCGCGGCGACGTGCGGGAGGAGGTGGAGCGGCTGCTGGCTAGCCAGGGCTTGCCGGCCTGCTACGCACCCAGCGGGAGCGCGCTGAGCGTGACGGCGCTGAGCCCTGTGGCCGCCCGCCAGGCCATCTCCTCGCTGAGCGCGGCCCTGAGCCCCTTTTGCCTGGCGGTGTCGGCGCAGCACCTGCACGCCCTGGGCTCGCCGCGCTGGGAGCAGCTCCAGGCCTCGCTGCGCTGCTGCACCGTGTGCCTGGCCCCCGGCGGCGAGCACCTGCAGGGCCTGACGCTGCACGGCCTGGAGCAGGAGAACAGGGAGAAGCTGCAGGGCTTCCTGCAGGACGCCGCCCTGGATGAGAGCCTGGTGTCCATGGAGCCGGGGATGCTGCGCTACCTGCAGCTCTACTACCAGGAGCTCCTGGCCGGCATCGCCGAGGTCACGCTCCTGCCGCTGGAGGGCACCGACGTCACCGGCTTCAGGGTGAGCAGCCGGTGCCGGCCTGCAGGGCTGGGCATGGGGGGTGGGGCGGGATGGCCTTGGGCCCCCACGGCCGTTTCTGGGCAGCCTGCGGGCTCCTGCCCCACTGCCCCGTGGGGCTCGTTTAGGGCAATGCAGCCTGCGGGGACTACAAGTCCCAGCAGCCAGTGCAGGCAGGTCACATGGTTCACGGCAGCACTGCATTCTGGGAGCTGTAGTCTGCACCATGCTGGATTGAGGGGGTGGAGATTGTAGTCAGCTTCATTAACTGTGACCCCTGGCATATTCCCCCCCCAACACCCCACGGGGGGAGCTGGCGTTGTACGTGTTGTGTGTCGCCCCCCCCCCCCAACCCCCCGTGTCGTTCCTCCTCCCCCCATGTCCCGCGGGGGTGGAGGGTGGGAGGCTGGCGCTGCACCTGTCCCAGCCCCCCCGGGTGCAGAGTCTGCCAGTGCCTCACGCCGTCTCTTGTCTTGCAGCTGAGTGGGGAGGCGGGCGCGTGCCGGGCAGCGGCAGAGTTCCTGCAGAGCCTGCTGGGCACCATCAGCTGCCAGCCGGTGACCCTGCGGCACCCCGGCGTCGCTCGCTTCCTGCTGGAAGAGCGAGGCCAGAGCATTCTCCGGGAGCTGGAGAGCCGCTTTCAGTGTGTGATTGGGCTGGAGCAGGTCCACTGGAGCCCCCCGTACGCACAGGTACGGCCGCGGCTCGGGGGACGTGAGCACAGCTGCTCCTCCACCCTGTCTGCCAGGCTCAGTGCTGGCCCATTGGGATGGGGCAGGCAGCCACTGGCAGGTGGGTGAGCTGGACACTGGGTCTGGAGGGGGTGTGCAGCTGTGGGGTGACACAGGTCTCTAGGGGAGCCTGCAGGCAGGCTTGGGGGGCAGTCAGATGAGGGCGGGTAGAGAGCCAAGGGGGGGCTGGCCCGGGCAGAGGCTGTTGGGTGCCGGCAGGGAGCCGGGTCCTTGGCTGACGTCTGTCCTGCCCGCCTGTCTCAGCAGGACCTGGAGCTGCCCGAGGAGCCCATTCCTCTGAGCTGCCGCCGAGACTCGCTGCCCACACGGCTGGAGCCGCCCGACGGCGACACCACTGACTGGTGCACCACCAACATAGGTAGGGCTGCTCCTGCGCAACTCGGACCCCCAGCGGGCTCTGTCCTGTGCCTGGGGGAGTGGACAGGGGCTAGAACCCAGGGAGGGGGCAGGCGGCCGGCCCTCCCTCCCCCTGCTGGAGCCCTGGGTAAAGGTCCAGAACTTCCTGGCTCTGTGGGGCTGGGCTGGGGGGTGGGGTAGCACTGTTCAGGGGCCCGATCCTGCAGCTCCAGCCCCCCTTAGGGGAACGCTCAAGGCCAGGGTGGCTGCACCATTCCCCTGCACTTGCCGCATGAGCTTGGCACTGCCGTGGCGGCTGGCAGCTTGTTGGCGCTTCTCCGGGCCAGGCAGCCT
The DNA here is from genome assembly GCF_002925995.2 of Terrapene triunguis. NCBI lineage: Eukaryota > Metazoa > Chordata > Testudines > Emydidae > Terrapene > Terrapene triunguis. The sequence continues at coordinate 5,043 of NW_020675318.1, forward strand.
GTGCCCCGGCCCACCCCGCAATACGGAACCCGGCTCTGGTCCCACTGCCAGGGCCGGGGGCAGCCTGGCCGTGCCCTGGGGTACCGGCCGCTGCAGGAGTCGCCGCCACTCGGACTCCCCCACCTGTCCGCCCTGGTAAATCTTCCACCTGCTCACTGTGCAGAATGGGCCCCAGGGCAGTGGCTAGGCCCTGTCTCTGTCCTCCCCTCCCCCAGCCCCAGGGCTGCCCCGAGAGTCGGGCCCGGCCTGTCTAACCTGCTGTTGCCCTGCAGAGGAGATCAAAGGCCTGCTGGCCTCCCTGCAGCCCGGAGACGTGGCGGGGGCTGCCCAGCTGGCTGGCCCTGCTGCCGGGGAGGCCCCGGACTCGGCAGCGACCAGCCCTGAGGAGGAGGAGGATCTGTACACTGTGGGAGAGCCTGGCACTGCCGCGGGGCAGGAGGAGGCGGAGGCGGTGCCTGCAGGGCATGACGGGGAGCGGAGGGGCCTGGCAGACGGCGACGAGGAGGAGGAGGAGCTGCCCTGCGCCACCAAGTGCTCCAAGGCCCCCTTCCAGTCGCAGTGCAGCATGGAGGAGGAGGCGCAGCTGCTGCTGGCCATCCAGCAGTCCATGGACAGCCAGCGCTGGGAGGAGGAGGAGCTGCAGCGCGCCACGGAGCTGTCCCTGCGCGCCTACGAGCAGGAGCAGCACCAGGCCCCGGCAGAGCCCGCGGCTGACCGCAGCCTGCAGGCCGCCCTGGCGGAGTCTCTGGAGGAGGCGCTGTGCGTGGCCGGCTCCGCCCAGCTCACCATCTACTCGGCCTACGAGCAGGACGTCAGCGCGCTGCCGGGGCAGCTGGAGCAGGCGTTGCGGGCGCAGCAGTGCCAGGAGAAGGTGGCGAGCGAGGCTCTGCGGGCCCTGCCCTCGCGCTGCCGCGGGTACCTGGCCCAGCTGCAGCGCCAGCACACCGTGCGCATCTCCCTGCAGGACGCCACAGCCACCGTGCACGGCTTTGCCGACTACACGGCCCACGCCGCCCGCGACCTCACCCGGCTCCTCACCCGCCTGCTGCAGGCCCAGCTCCCGCTCGGGGAGCCAGCCGCGCGCTGGGTGCGCTGGGAGCCCCCCGGCACCGCCACCCCCTACTCCTCGGAGGCCAGCGCCCTGCTGGAGCAGGCCTGGCGCCGGCAGCAGAAGCGGCTGGATGTGCTCTTTGACGGCAGGCCCTTCACCATAGACTTTGAGCGCATGGAGGAGTACGACATCGGTGGCGCCTGCACCCTGGCCATCTCGCGCACCGAGCCCCTGGCCCCGGAGAACGGCCGCCCTGCAGGTGCGTGCTCCCAGCCTCCGGCCCTGGGGGGGCCCACCTTGGGTAGTTCTCCGGCTGTCGTGCAGGCAGCCAGACCGGCCAGGGCTTGGCAGCTGGTGGGTCCCGATGGGATGGGGTGGGGTCAGGGTTCCAGGCAGGCTGTCCAGTCTGAGCTCCTGTGTCGCCCCTGCCCCCCGCGTGCTAGCCCCGCACCCGGAATGAGAGCAGAGACTCCCAGCCCACAGGAGACCCGGCTGGCGTGTGCCACGGGCAGCGAACACCGAGAGCAGGGGAAGGACAAGGTGAGAGACCCCCAGGTAATCCTGGCAAGGGACCACACGCTGCAGGGGAAGGCGAAACCCCCCAGGCCCCTGCCAGTCTGAGCCCACTCAAGCCGTCAGTCAGCCCCTGGGCACGTGAGCTAGAACCAGCCAGCCAAGAGCCTGCAGCCTGCTCGGAGCCCCTCAGAGCCCTGGCCCATCCCGTCCAATGTCCCAGCTCCAGCCGGGGCCACCCTGATGCTTCGGAGGACGGAGCTGATAAAACCCAGACTATCCTGGGGGAGGGAACCTGTCCTGACCCCTGCAGGTGACCCCCTGAGGAACATGAGACAAACTGGAGTGAGCCCCTCCCCCACCAGCACAACCACCCCTTCGTTACATTCTCCAGCTCTCCAGAGACTCTCAGCTGTTTGCCCCACAGCTCTCGCTGGGAGGCTGCTCCAGAATCTCCCCCCTCGAATGCTCAGAAACCTTCTAATTTCTGGCCGGATTTGTTCCTGGCCTGTTTCTCCCCATTTGCTCTTGTGCCAACGTTGTCCTTTAGCTTCACCAGCTCTTTGCCCTGCTTAACTTTTCCCTGCTATATTTGCACAGAGCAATGCCTGGCCAGACAAGCCAACGTCTGCTCCCGTCAGACCGGCCCTCCATGCCCCCACTAATCCACATGACTCCTCTCTGCCCCTGGTCCCACTGGAGTGCACCGTTCCCGAGCATGGGGTCCAGAACTGTGCAGTGCCCCCGGCCTCGCTCAATGGCAGCAGCGCTGTCGCTCTGTCTCTCGGCCTGCTACATCCCTGGCCTGCACGTCCCTGTTTCACAGCCCATCCTGCTGGTGGCTCGTAGGCATCCTGTGCTCAGCCCCCAGCCCAGGTCTCTGCTCCGTCACGGCCAGCTGACGAGCCCCCAGCCTGGAGCAGAAATTCTTATCATTGGACCCTGCACTTCGTACTGTTGAATTTCATCCCATTCCTGTCGCTCCGGATCTTCCTGGAAACTCTTCCCATCTCCGCCTAACCCCC
>NW_020675319.1:0-1293 GCF_002925995.2 Terrapene triunguis
CCCCCCCCTCTATTTGTTACATTTTTGAATAACTTATTTTTTATTGCATTTGTAGCCCTTTCACAACTTTGATGCACGATTTGCATGCATGATTTATCCACCTCTTCCTGTCCCTGCCCTGCCCCCTCCGCTGAGGCCCCACCCTTCCTCTGTCTCTTCCTGCCCCTACTCCGCCCTCTCCCTCAAAGCCCCCCCCGCCAGCCTGCCACTCCCTCTTCTCTATCCCCTCCCCCTCGCGCCTTCCGCCAGCCGCTTGCTGATCAGTGGACAGCCCCAGGGACCTGCTAAACAGCTGATCGGCAGCCAGCCGGGGCACCCCCTATTTTTTTCCATGGGTGCTTGAGCCCCAGAGCACTCACGGAGTCGGCGCCTAAGATTCTCTTCGTCCCCTTTGTATGTGCCCACCACATCATCTCATCCTCCTCTTTGCAGCTTCTGTCTGATACCACAGACCAGGGCCAGATTTAGGGGCAGGCAATCCAGGCGACCACCTGGGGGGTGCCGGGCTTGGGGTGCTGTTTTTGTTGTTAAAGAAAAAGGGGAAATCGAATGTTTGAAGTAAAACGTTTCCGGCATTCCGTATGTGGATTCATTTTTCACTAACCTCCTAGAATGTTCTAGACCTATAAGCTTTGTTTCTATAAGCTTAGAGGAAATTTTTTTTTAATTTGCTTATATATGGCATGAATCAATGCAGATTTACTAGCTCCTTCCCCAGCAAATTCCACATGCCACGGGGCGTGGTGCATAGGGGATGGAAAGATGGGAAAACCTGGGTATGAACATAGAAGTGCACATACGGTGCAGAGATACTCACGTTGACTTGATCCTTGCAGATGTCCTTGGCCTCTTCCAATGCAATCAGCACGAAAGCCGTTAAAGAGACATCAGGCTCAGCACCCTTGTACCCTCCCTAAAGGGAAGCGAAGGACAGATTTGGGATAAGAAAGTCCCCCGAGTACCATGAAAAGAAAGAATTAATCCCAGGCCCTCAGCATAGAAAATTAGAACACATGCTTTCTAGAAAGCTACCCAAGAATGGACTCTCAGTCATGGCCAGACCTATCGCTGAACCTCCCATTGTCTAATGAACACCTGTCGTGCAATGGGCCAGGTTCTGATCTCAGTTACTCCTTTGTCAGTGTGGAGGAACTCCATCCAAGTCAATAGAGACGCTTCGTATTAAACCAGCATGAGAGAATTTAGCTCACCAGGCCGGTGCTCAGGTCCTGCCACTAGCTCCAAGGCAGCTTTCCATGCGTTAATGGATCAAGCCCCAGTGACATCAAAGAC
>NW_020675320.1:0-1365 GCF_002925995.2 Terrapene triunguis
TGACCTCGCTGGGTAAGGGATTCCCATACCCTCAGATACTAGAAGCCATGGGATCTGCGTGTCTGAATCTGGTCAGGTTCTTCCCAAGTCAGTTAGATCAGAGGCGAGTGAGCTCCATAATGCACAGCTGCCGTGTGAGAGAGACTTGCATTTCTGTGCCGTCTCCAGTGCCACATGTGTGTCAAAACCCAATGGGATAAGCTAAACCATCCCCACCCCTCCAGCTTTCAAAGGGGCATAAATCCATCTTTGTCCTGTCTGTGTTGTTTCTCGCTGCACACACAATCCCTGTTCACCTTCCTCCTTGGGAATAGCTCCACCCTGGCCTCTGCAGGTTTAGAAAGAGGCAGGGGTTTAAGTCCAGAGCTGTGTGTGAGTCAGCAAGGCCCCCAGAGCGCACAGATCTTGGGAACACCTAGTGAGGGTGTAATAATAATTCAACCCACCTCCCCAGACAAGTTCCTTTGCGCAAGAGGGCTCAGTGACCATTTTCCCATCCTCTTGGATTCGACGTTCCTCCAGCAGAGCATAGGGACAGGTTCCACTCACGGAATGTCCTTTCTGACAAATACTCCACCAATGCTCCGTGCACCCTGATCTGGTCTGATTTCACCCTCTGCACAGGATTTCCCATTCCCAAACCTGAGCTCATTGCCCGGCTGGAATGAGGGGAAGAGCTGTGGGTACCCGATCTCCGGGACTGCAAGGAAAGAAGGCTTCCGAGATACACCCGTACAGGTGAGGACTGACACAGAAACAATCTAGGGAATGAAGGAAGAAGTTGAGAATCCGAAAATATGGTGTGAGTAAGCACCCTCAGTTCTTCCTCATCTCAGCCAGGACAGGGCTGCAGTCATCAGATATAGCTCACGCCATTCCACCCAGCCTCTTAGCTGCAGGAGTTTGCTTCCCAGCTTTCCTTCCCTGTGAGTGTTTGGGTGGGATGTGGAGGCGGAGTCCAATTGCTCAGTCTTCGTGTTGGGTTTGCCGTCGGTGCTATTCCTCTTTCTCTCCAGCACAATGACTCCAGTCTGGATTGTGTCTCTCCCAGCAGGTGCTGAGCGAGGGAGTGAGAATGAGGAGGGGAATCGTCATGAGGAAGTTCCTGGGGAAGTGGAACTGCAGGGGACCTTTGTGGGAAGAAGTGAAGGGAATTTTTCCCAGTGCTTGGAGCAGACAGAAGCCTGGGGAAGTTGGCACAGGTCAGAGAGGCTTCTGGGAAACCACTGAGGGAACAAAGTGGATGAATCTATTAATGGTGAGGGAAGAGAGGAGGATCCCAGAGTGCGGCAGACAAATCCCAAGGAAGAGACACCCTGGCACTACCCTCAGTGTGGGAAAGAATTCATTGTGAGATCACAGCTT
>NW_020675321.1:0-2650 GCF_002925995.2 Terrapene triunguis
ATATAGCTTTTGTGTACAGTACTTCAGAAGAAATATTTTAATGTGCTAAAATGCAGGGAATTGTAGGTTTCGACATTTTCAGTGAGGAAGTCCTTGGATGCCACATGGTCATCTTGGTTTTTACATGAATACATGGAGGATAAATGACAGCATCTATAGCATGGCTTTATACATTGCATGTATACTCCTTCTTAGCTGGCTTTAGGCCTACACAGGGACAGGATCTTCTCTCTGAAAATCTGCTGCTGACCTACATTGGTGCTTCCTCTGTTGCCATCATCAATGGAGCTGCACTGGTGCCAGACCAACAGTGGCAGCACTTCAGGAAGAACTCACCATCAACTAGGCCTGGTAGTCTTCCAGAAACAGAACTGGCATGTAATAGGTCTGAGGTTTTATTGCCATGTGAACAGCACTCCTAACGGTGTCTGTGTAACCAATTTGGCTGGTCCATGTTTCTTCTAGCACTGTGTGGTAGGATATTCCATAGAGCAATGTTCCAAGTGCCCTACTTCTGTTCTGTGTTCACATCCTCCAGATGCTCCAGCCCAGGGTTCCCAAACTGTGGGGCCAGGGCCCAAAGGTGGGCCGTGACACAGTCCCAGGTGGTCCGCCATCATGGGTGGAGTTTCAGGGGGAAGAGCAGCGACACCAGGCACTCTGTGCATCCAGGTTAGTTCCCCCACAAGGGCTGGGTAACTGCCACCCCACCTCCCAGACTCAGGTAGATGTAATCATTGGTGCCCGTGAACCACTGATTGCCAGTGGCCACAGTGACTGTGTAGCACAGCACGGCCTGGCCAGTTGCGCACACAGCCATGAGGAGCAGAGCAGCCCCCACTGTGTCAACTAGGGACTGAGTGTACAGGTGGGCCCTGCAGCAGCAGCAGCACCCCTTGGACACAGCCCCTCTCTGAACCCTGAGCTCCCCCCTCTCAGCACCCAGCCCCTAGCTACCCACCTGCCTTTATCCTGAGATACCCCCCCTGCCTGCACCTAGCTACCCCCTGCCTGCATTCTGAGCTATATACCCTGCCTGCACACAGCCCCTAGCTATCCCCCTCCCTGCACCCTGAACTGCCTGAAAGACTGAAACTTGAAGATGAGATCAGGTTGAGCCTCACTAACTTATATCCCCAGCTGGAAAAACTGTGCAAGGAGAAGCAGGCACATCCATCCCATTAAGAAGACTCCTGGTCTGTAAGTTATTTTATATTTTTATTTACAATATTTGATTCTTTTCTAATTAGCAGAGAATAGGGTTGGGTCTTTACTTACACAGCACAGAATTTTAGATTTTACACTAAAAATAAATTGAAACAAGATAGTGTTCAAAGTTGGACAACTATTTTGTTTTAAAATCAAATAACACAATGTGTTTTTAAACAATTTTGTTAACACTGTTGTGTTGCTTATTGTTCAGTTATACAAAATAGTGTTTTCTCCCGTTTGAATACCACATTTTGCTCTCAACATTTTTTTTTAAAAGCATAGGTTTACTAAAACTTTCATTTAAAAGATCTTGAAGCATTTCTTTGAGTGCATAGTGCTAGGGAATTCTATCGTGACAATTGTTTAAATTAAAATGAAAAGGAAACAAGTACATTGTTTATTTACAGTGTTAATTACATACATTTATAGTTTAGATGTATGTAATTAAAATTAATAATTTTCCTCAAAAAGTGTTAATGGTGGGCCTCAGTGGCTATTGCAGTTACATAGATGGGTCTCAGATGAAAAAGTTCGGGAACCCCTGCTCTAGACCTTGCTGAGGCAGCATGGGGTACATAGAATCTCTTTTAAAGCATAATTTATATTTTTAAAGAATTAAAAGTTGTATCCAAATATCACTATCTGTGCTCACAACTAGTCTGTGTAACCACATGTTTCTGATTGATGGTACACTCATCCTTTCTCTGTATGTCATCCATTGCTTTGTTACAAGCACTGGTTACGTCTTATTGTGAATTAGACTGAAAGGAGTCTGCAGCAGGGATGGCCTTTCGCTATGGTCTAAATTTTCAAAAGCAACTAGTGACTTTGGGCGCCCACCTTGAAACATCTTTAGAAGGCCTGATTTTTTCAGAGGCTAAGTGCTTGACACTTTCTGAAAAAGAAGTGCCTTAAAGGATATGGAAGGCACTCAATCACTAGTTACTTTTGGAAAATATATAATACTATATGTCTGACCTGTGGTAGGTTACACAAGCATAATGAGGTAACGACTCCTTTGGCATTACTGTAATAGAAATAAATACAAATTGCCATGATGCCCACAGGTAACTTAAGCTGCTGTGACAATTGCCCATCATGCTGACCAATCTTGTCTCATTGTTTCTTTGTTCTCCCCTGTGTGTATCGAACTGATGTCTCTTGTATTACACTTGGCATGTAAGCTGTTTGGGGCAAAGTCCATCTTTATTCTGTATGTGTACAGTGCCTAACATAATGTCATTGTGGTCTATGACTGGAGCCCCTAGGTGTTGCTGCAATAAAAAATAATAAATACTAATAACAAGGAATAACGAAGCTTCAAATTGTTGGCAAAGTCAGAAAGAAACAGGTTTTTATGAATATACCGTATATACTCGTTCATTAGCCCATTAGTTTATAAGCCGACCCCCCAAAATGGATAGGTAAAAATAGCAAA
>NW_020675322.1:0-1153 GCF_002925995.2 Terrapene triunguis
AGAAACGGGATAAAGTGGCCTGTCTCCTTCAGCACATCACTTCCTGAAAGCCAAAGACGTGTGCAAGGGAGAAGATGGAGGTACTTGGCCAGCTACCTGGGAGTCCTCCTATGAAGATCAAGAACTTAACTCAGATAGACACTGTGACAGTGTACCCCATGGGGCTTTATGGGGAGGGGGTGCTTATGAATGTATGTATGACATAACTGGAATATGTTTTGTGCTGCCTGTGCCAGGTAACATATCTCCGTAAAAGTTGTGGTCTACTGTATCTATTCATCCTATTTGTACATATATATATCATTTTCTACTTGAGGTTGGGAATGTGGGCTGTATGCTTGCTTGGTTTCTAAGTGAGCTTTGGGAGGCATTTGGTCAGCTTCTTTAGGAAGGAATTCGCCAGGTTAAGTACCTGATCAGGAAACACTTGGGGAACAATGCATCTTGGAATGCTCCAATCCACATAAGAAGTCTTCCTGGAGACATGCAAGATACCATGTGGACAATGGCTTCAGCCTGTAAAGACTGAGTCATGCAGGGACATGTGACTTGCCCAGGTGACTCCAGAACTCCATCTTGGAGCTGGACTTTGCATAGGAGGGAGGAGGGGGGTCTCCACCCACAAGAGAGAGTCTATTTAAACCTGGGGGAGACCCCTCCATTTGGTCTTCAGCTGGCTAAAGAAGGAGCCTCTCCACCCCCCCGAGGATACTTGAAGGAGACTGAAACAAAGGACAGTAACTACAGGGGGTGAGTGATTGCTGGACCCAGGCTAAAAGGAGATTAGCCTGTAAAAGGGAGTGCTCTGGAACTGGTGAGGAAATCATCTGTATTTAGTTTGATTAGACATAGATTTGCGCATTTTATTTTACTTTGCTTGGTGACTTACTTTGTTCTGTCTGTTACTACTTGGAACCACTTAAATCCTACTGTCTGTATTTAATAAAATCACTTTTTATTTAGTAATTTACTCAGAGTATGTATTAATACCTGGGGGAGCAAACAACTGTGCATATCTCTCTATCAGTGTTATAGAGGGCGAACAATATATGAGTTTGCCCTGCATAAGCTTTATACAGGGTAAAACGGATTTATCTGGGTTTAGACCCCATTGGGAGTTGGGCATCTGAGTGCTAAAGACAAGCACACTTCT
>NW_020675323.1:0-1290 GCF_002925995.2 Terrapene triunguis
CCCGGGACATGGACTCAGCAGTGAGACTGCACCCAACCCTGACACAGTGCTAGGACTGGGCCTGTCCCAGAAACACCCCAGGGCCCTGCCCCTCCGTGCCAGGTGCACCAAGTGTGGGAGGCAGGCTCAGCAAGGCAGGATCCAAATATGGAGGGGCTTAGTGTGGGGGGTCCAGGTGTGGAGTGAGAGAGTTCTGTGGGGGGCAATCTGGGTGTGGGCGGCTCAGTGGGGGATCCGGGTGCGGAGGGAATCTGGATGCACAGGGGCTTGTTGGGGGGTTCAGGGTGCAATGGTAACGGGACTCTGCAGGGGGGTCCAGGTGAAGGTGGTTGGGGGTCTGGGTGTGGTGGGCTTGGGGGGGCCAGATGCTGGGGAAGTGGGGCTCAGTGGGGTAGTTATCCATATGCAGCTAGTTGGGGCTCGGTGGGGTGGGGATCTGGGTGTGGGGGGCTTGTCGGTGTGGTCCAGGTGCAGGGGGAGTGGGGCTCATTGCGGGGGGGTTCTGAGTCCAGGGGGGGTGAGGCTTGGTGGGAGGGTCTGGGCATGAGGGGGTCTGGATGTACGGGAGTTGGGCGGATGGAACAGTAGCTCCCTGTACAGGGATCTCTCCCCCTGCAGCTGAGGAGCAATGGGTGCAGGAAGCCGGGGGGAGGAGGGCGTTTGCAGAGCTTGCTGCAGCCGGGGGAGAAATCTGGAGGTGGGTCTGACCCGGCCCTGGATACCGTGCAGGGGAAGAGGAAATCCCGGCCTCCCCAGCCCAGCCTAGTCACTGAGCTCGGCGCAGGGTAGGAACCACCAGCCAGGTCTTCCCCAGTCCCACCTTCTGTCCCACAGTGATTTACCTCTCTGCCAGCTGCCCTGGGCACACGAAACATACTGCTGTGAAGGGTCCCATGACCACTCTTGTGGCCTCCCTTTGCTTCCCTGTCAGAAAGTCATTTTTTTGTGGGGAAGCAAAGAAATCTGTGGGGAACATAAATTCTATGCATGCGCTGTGGCGCAGAATTCCCCCAGGAGTATGGGTCAGACCAAAGGTCCATCTAACCCAGTATCCTGTCTTCTGACAGTGACCAATGCCAGGTGCCCCAGAGGGAATGAACAGAGGTAATCAGGTCTGCTGGTATATTGTCTACCGTGAAAATCTAATGTTAATAAAAATTGCCTCTCAGAAGGCCACTTGCCTAGTATATCAAATAATTTTTAAAATTCTTAAGTAGTTCTTTCAGGCATTTACAAAGCGCAGAAGGACAAGATGGCTCAGTGGAATGGTAATGGGCTACAAAGCCCTCC
>NW_020675324.1:0-6116 GCF_002925995.2 Terrapene triunguis
AGAGAGAGAGAGAGAATGTTTACATTTTATTTGAGATATTTTTATGAAACACTTTGATGAAGGTGATGGGAGATTGTACAGTTAAATCCATGGATGTATCAGTGAATATATATTTGCAGCAGAATTCAGAAAAAACTGTTTGAGTAACAAACTTTGAGGCACAAAAATGTTTGTGATAATTCTTTAGTATTAACGCAAATCAGCATTCTAACGAGCAGTAATTCCATGCACTGCCCTGTGTACAGAATGTTCTTTCTCAGAGTAGGAATAATTTGAACGAAAAGGTGTTTCCTTGCTATATCACAGTGTCTTCACACAAATATGGAGGCATTGGCTCTTACCACCAAATGCTTGCCAATTGGCTTCTCCATGAGTGTTTCGCAGAGGAGACAAAATTGGTATGGAAGACTTTCACTCAAGGCTCCTCCTGTTGGGCATGGTTCTATGGTATATGCACATGGATATTTATATCAGAATTTAGTCCTTAGATTTGAAATGTGGAGGCCAATTTTGATGCTTGGAATGGGGAGGAAAAAACCTACCAAAACTTCTTTATAGAAGTACACCATCGGTATAGTTTACTCTCAATGCTTTTAAAGTATAAATGGGATACTTTGGGCCTGATCCTGCTTTTCTATACGTTAATGGCAAAGCTTCCATTGACTTAATTGGGAGCAAGATGAGGCCCTTTAGCTACTAAGCTACGAACGCTAGCACCTGCCTGCCTTCAGGTGTTAAGTCTTCCTTCTGGTGATGAATTTACCATTTCATGGTTCCAAGAAAGGTATGTTCAGAATCTCACAAAGAAATGAATGTTTTAAATGGAATATAAAGGCTACAGAGTTCAAGTTTATAAGTTGAAATTTTCAGTGCAAAGCTTAATTTACTGTGTGTGTGTGTGTGTGTGTGTGTTGCATCTTCAAGCAATAATAATAATGGAGAAGGAAAAAGAAGACCTGTTTCTCCATGTATGATAGTTGGAACGGAGCAGGAGGATCTATGGGGCCAATGACCAGCTGATCTATATACAGTAACATTATAAGAGAGTGGGAGTTGAGTACAGCTTCCCAAGGTCTACCCTTGAAAGAGAAAATTATTCTACTTTCAATGCTAGAGAAAAGGCTTATAACAATAGTTTTGCATGTAGTCTGAATGTGATTAGGTCTCTACAAGAACAAAGAATAGCACCTTTTGCTATTGGCAGGAAAATATCCCACTGTCTCCTTCAATTTGGATCCTGTATAGTTAACATCAGTAGAGCTCTCTATTTATAACGTGGCTTCAAGACCCTGGTATAACTTTCCATCTATTGAGTGTTTCAGTTGATTTGCAAGTGCAAAGAGAGACAAAGAAGGAGCTGCCAACAAACAGACAGACATGCAAGAGATGAGAAAAATGAATTTTCGAACAGAGAGCCCACTAAAACATACACTATGGTATCATCTTAATGGGAAATGATTGGTTTCGAGAGGATGGTTCTCTGGGATGACTTTTTGTGCTGATGTGAAGTGTGCAGTTAGTCCAACATTATAAACATTATGGGCCAAGTAAAACCCTTCTTTGTACAGACAGCTTAAGACCGGGTTGTGTTGCATTCATTTGTACCTTAGCATATTACCAGTGAATACAATTTATAGTCAACAGCTGTTTGAAGCCTTACTCTTCAGTTGCAGAGCCTGATTTTCCGCTGCCTGGCAACTTGGTATAGAGCGCTACCATTATGTATGGGTCTGAGCCTGCAGCCACTAGGTGGCCAAAATCACTAGTGGCTTCTGTGAGAGTTGTGCCTGAGGGCTTACTACACTACCGCGCGGGGTCGATCTAAGATACGCAACTTCAGCTACGTGAATAGCATAGCTGAAGTCGACATACTTAGATCTACTTACCGCGGTGTCTTCACTACGGTAAATCGACAGCTGACACTCTCCCGTCGACTCCGCTTGCGCTTCTCATTCTGGAGAAGTACCGGAGTCGACGGGAGAGCACTCAGCGGTCAATTTATCGCGTCTATACTAGACGTGATAAATCAACCACCGCTGGATCGATCGCTGCCCGCCGATCCAGCGGGTAGTATAGACAAGCCCTGAGTAGGGACTGCAGGATTGAGTGGAGTGGAGATAATCCTGATTAGGTAGCATTTGACACTCAAATCGCACAGATGTGAAGTGACCGCATGAAGGGCTGGAAGTTGGAGGATCATGCCCATTGTTTGCCATCATGCATCATTTTATTTTCCAACATTTCAAGTTTTCAGTTAGCACTGTTAATTGTTTTATTTATAGAATTTTTGCTTCAGTTAGAGTCTTTGCCCCTCAAGAATTTGTATTTCTGCAGACACACGAAGTCCTGTATTGTAATGAGCTTACAGCATATCACGGTTAGCCCATGTTGAAAAGAGTTAATGCAAGCCTTAGTTTTTATACATGTCTTTGATGCATATTAGGCAAATTTCTCTTTTCAAATTCCAGGGGGAGAGCACACGGGGGGGAGCGGGGGGGGAGAAGGGGGACATAGTTAAAGAAGTGAAAGACACAAGAATAAATCTTTTGTTTGCCTTCCTTTTTCTCTTGAGGTTTCATCACACCTGCCTACCAGCAGTATCTGTGTGGTAACACCCACTAGCTGTGGAAGAGCTTCATTATTTAAACACTCAGGGCCAGAACCTCAATTGGTGTAAATCAACACAGCTCTGTTAAGATCAGTGGAGCTATGCTGATTTTACATCAGCTGAGGGCTTGGTCGTCAGAGTTGTATTTGTATTACAATTCAAATCTGTACTTGAAATACAGATGGGCCCAAGCTACAAAGTTCAGCTCCTGATCCAAACATGACGAAAATCCAGGGATATTCAGGTCTGAGTTTAGATTCAGTCCTTTATAGATCATGGGGTAGTTGCAAAATTCAGAAATACATTTCCCTAGTCTCAGGATGGGAAGGGGGTATTCATCCAGGGGTTTGGTTCAGGCTGATTTGTAATCTTTAAGAAAAGAATTGCCACACATAAAGATTTCCAAAGACAAATGACATTGGCGATCCCATCCCTCTGTCCTTTCTTCCTTACCAACTTGCTATTTGCTGTACAGATTAGGGCTTTTTAATGTAGAGCGTTCAGCGGGTTTTTTTAATTTAGAGACAATCATTTAGAAACAAGATGGGATGTTGCCAAGATATACAGAAATACCTTATCCTGGAGTTGCCTTGAGAGACCTTTGAAAGACTTTAATGAAAAAGACAGATTTTTTTCCCCATCACTGGAACTAGGTATTTGGCCCCAAGTGTTGAATGATGGAATGTTCCAATTATAGGCAAAAAGTGTTTTAAAGTGTATTTAAAATGAAAACTTACCTCAGGGATACTTTTGATTGCTGTAAAGTGGCTTCCCTGTAGGTTTACCGTCTGCACGCTGGTATTGTTGAAACTCAACAAATAAAGTTCTTGTTTGCTCTTTCACATTCCCCCCTGAAGTTCTCATTCTTAACTCCCTAAAGTTTAAGAGCTACATATAGAGAATAAATTGGTGTACATAGGAGGAGGGATGGTGAGGATTCATTTTGTTGGAATAATTAGTATCATGTGTTTAAAAGTGTTGTTGATTTCATCCCTTAACAATACAGGTAATGAGTGATGAAAATCCCACTGTTTACTTTCACAAATGTGTGCAACTAGTTCTGCTACCAACTGGATATTTCCTGCAATGTTAGTTTAGTAATTAGTGAATTTTCAAAGAGTTTTAGCTAGCAGTTTCAGAATGGATGGATAGTCTTGCAGGTAATGAATAGGGCTATGGGTCATCTGTCCCCAGCTCTGCCACAGGCTTGTCTGATCATGGGCATTTAACCGCCCTAAAATTCACTTTACTCATTTGTAAAATGGAACTAATAAGCCTAGGTCCTTAGCTGTGCCTGAACTTCACCTGGTACTGCTGAGAAGTGAGGGCAAAGGTGGCTTTAACCTACCTTTGTACTTATCTAATTCCTACGCCTTCTGAGAGCTGGCCTGGGCTAGCCTTCTGCACAATTTAGAACAGCCTCAAAATGAGTATTTCCCCATTTAGGCCACCTATACTTCTGCTGTACTAAGGAAGTGTCCCCTAATGCTATAGGTCTTTCCTATGCTCAGGAGTAACACTGACTCCTCCATATCACATCTACTTACTTGTGTTGTACCCACAAGTGCCTCTCTGTGTTCCCACTTGCACCAGAGCATGCCATTTGCCTTAGTTAAGGCATGCAACAAGCACACTATATTTTGAATATGTAATCTGTAATGTGTAATATCTAACTCAGTGTTCATTCTCCAGATCTTTGTAACCTGGATAATGTAAACCAGCCATGTAACTAATGTTTCACTGATGATAACCTGATTTAACTGAGCTTTAAAACTTCTTAACTGTCTTTGTGCTTCGGTTTGATAAATCTGCCTTTTTTGTCAAAGCAGCTAAATGAAGTAGCCATCACTGCTGTTTAAATTCCAGACTAGAGGCAGTGGAAAATCCTCTGATAAGACTGGGAAAAGTGAGTGACATTTCCTAAAATGGGTTTGTTTGTTTTTTAAATTCAGATCCCACTACAATGCAATCCATATCAAAGATCAATTATTGCAGTTAGCATATTCGTGCCTGATCTGGAATTTGCTCTAAACATGCCTAAGGTCGAATGAGAATGGAGGACATTATTGTATGTAATTATTTCATGAGAATAAATAAGGATTCCAGCAACAGCTTAGAGGTAATGTAACAGTAGAACAATTAGAGTTTCTGAGCTACTGCACAAACATACAAATGCAAGATCATTACAATAAGTACATTGACTATTTTGACTTATTTTATTTTAATGAGCATAACTAACCTAAGGTTATAGTGATTGGTAAGAATAAAGGAAACATGACAACTATCAAACATATGAAATAATAGCCAATTTGTCAAAGCAGTATCAGTTCAATAGAGATGTGTTGGGTATAATGTTAATGAGCTTTACATTTTTTACATTTCTCTTGCTCTATTTGCTGCTTGCTTCTTTTCTTGTTGAGTCATGTGCTGGAGGCATGGTCTGAACACGGGATTGGGAGCCGGTTACTGCTGAGGTCTAAGCCTGGCTTTGCTTTGATATTGAATCACTGTGTGTCCTTGGGCAAGTTGTTATCTCATTCCTCCCCCTACGCCCCCACTCTGTAAAACAGGAATAATAATATACTTCCTCAGGGAAGAGGTGTGAGAAATAATTAGCTAACATTTGTAAAGTGCTTTTGACTATGAAACGTGATACATCAGTGCTAAGAATTATTACCATCATTCATTATTATTATTAGTGGATGTCGTCACTGACTCCGTTTTATTAGGCCTACCAGAAGTGGCAAGAAAACTTAAAGAGAAGCCTACCAAAAACCAGTACGTATTCCTGAAGGTAGTTTCATACCAATTTCCCACCACTTCCTCTGGCTGTTGGTAGCATTAATAAAGGGAGACATTGTCTGTTCTTGGGGCCTAAAAAATGTATTTCTCACCTACTAGCTTGAGGGCCCGTACTTATTATGGTGAGAAATATCTACTCAGCCACACCCCCTGCACGCTGAAGGAATAAAGCAGTTGTGCTGTGTGTTTAACTAAAGTATTGTCGATCAACTTCCCATTTAATCAGTTTATTAAACATGCTGTGGGTCCCTCACTTTTGTCCTAGCTTTTTCTCCATTCACTCCACTTTTTCTTGTTTTCTTTCAAGGAATAGGTAGTCTTTTCTCTCGGTGTTTGTTTCCTCTTGTCTCTTAACTCTTTTATACCCCCTTTTTTCCCCCTTCCCTCATTACCCCCTATAGTCTTTCTCTGACATGCACAGTTCTCCCCTCTCTCATATGAATATATATATATATGCTTGAACCCCAGAACACCCCTGGAGTCAGTGTGTATGCACATAGCTACCTACTCAGTGGGGCCTCTTGTCACAGTTTAGCCCGCCGGCTGCTAGCTATGCTACATTTTTCAAGCCCTGTGTTGGAGACGGATAGATGAGTCACTGAGTGGGTAAGGGTGTGCATGGAATGGGCACAAGGGAGAGATATTGTATGGATGGGGGTGAGCGGATTTTCAAAGGCATAAAGAAGTGAGGTGCCCAACTCCCATG
>NW_020675325.1:0-5758 GCF_002925995.2 Terrapene triunguis
GTACAAAGCCTTCCTGAGAAGGTAGGTTTCTCTGCACCACAACCAGGATCTCGTTCACCAGGCCAGTGTGAAGAAAATAGGTTTTGTTCTGTCAGTCTCTGGAAGGGACAAGGTGGGCTAGGCTAGGCTGGCAAGGCTGTGTGGGTAGGGGATCCACTGTGGGATGATATGCCAGGAATGCCTGTGTTCAAATCCTGACTCTGCCAGCTTGAGCTAGTCACTTAACCTTGCTGTGCCTCAGTTTCCACAATCCTCTTTACCAAGGATTAGTTCTTTAAGGCTTAAAAAGCACCTGGAAGGTTTTAAGCTGAGCAAAAACTTTCCATCCCCTGGGAAATTCTGACACTTTTTGACATATATTTGCTCCCAAATCGTGACAAAAAGGTGAAATTTCAAAATTTTTGGCAGAATGGAAATTCCAAAAAAATTTCACTTTGGAAACATTGAAATGTTTGGGTTTCACATTTTTGATCGAAAGCAAATATTCTGACATTCCCCAAATCAAACCGTTTCGGTCTGGTTTATTGAACTGATCCGACATACTTCCTTTTGTAATGAACTGGCTTGTGTGTATGCATAACACTGCTTTCTGCTGCATGATATCTGCGTACTCAGCTGTGTGTTCTGGGCCCTATACTGCTAACAGCTACTGGAGTTTCCCCTTTAACTCAGGCAATAGGATAGCAAAGCCTTTTCAGTCCACTCACCAGGGGCATCTGGGACTCTGCTTTGCTTCAAGACTTAGCCTAATTGTTTTTTTGTTTTTTTTTAATTCTAGTAACAGCACCCTGTGACTCTCTGGTAACCGCACATGTCCCCTCTGTGCCCAGTGCGCAGAAGATATTGGCCTGCTACAGCTCTCAGCTACTTCTACAGTGGGGGGCCCCACTTAAGTGACGACTGCCATCTCGGCAGACAATGGGAACCTCCAAAGCTAAAAGCCTGAGGCTCTACAGCTTGAGATAAAGGGTGTCACAGACCCAGATCCTCTGTGGATTGGGCACTGACTAGCCATGGTCCCTGTCCATTCCACCTCCCACCATGCTCCTTCTTTCCATGACTCGTCTAGTTACTGACCCCTCTCATGTATCAGGGGGTAGCCGTGTTAGTCTGTATCCACAAAAACAACAAGGAGTCTGGTGGCACCTTAAAGACTAACAGATTTATTTGGGCATAAGCTTTTGTGGGTAAAAAAAACCTCACTTCTCTCATGTGAGGTTGTTTTTAGGCTTGCTTTCAGGAGAACCCATCCACAATGCTATCTTTTATACCAATGACTTGTTATATCTAGGATTGTTATAACACAGTGATCTCCCAAAGCACAGGCCCCCATAGCAGGAGGAGGATCTAAGCTGTATCCCCGCTGCCTTGGTGAATTTCAGAGCAGCCATGATGC
The DNA here is from genome assembly GCF_002925995.2 of Terrapene triunguis. Taxonomy (NCBI): domain Eukaryota; kingdom Metazoa; phylum Chordata; order Testudines; family Emydidae; genus Terrapene; species Terrapene triunguis. The sequence continues at coordinate 1,397 of NW_020675325.1, forward strand.
ATATATAACAGAGTAACGTAGGAAATGCTATATCAGATTGGACCAATCATAACGACACGAGAGGGGTCAGTAACTAGATGAGTCATGGAAAGAAAGAGCGTGGTGGGAGATGGAATGGACAGAGACCATGGCAATTGCAACTTGCTAGTCAGTGCCCAATTCACAGAGGATCTGGGTCTGTAATAGGCTCGGTAGCTAAGGGTATCTATCTCTTTATCTCAAGCTATAGAGTCTCAGGAGAGCCTCTGAGAGTGGCCCTTACTAGATCCTCTGATAAACAATTAGGTGCATGATTTATGGCAGGGGTTGATACCATGTATATATTTTTACCCTAGATAAGGTCAATGTGGGTGATATTTCACAGCTGATCTTTTTGCCTCAATAATATCATGTGGCAGTGAGTTCCAAGGGATAATTTTGTATCATGCAAAATTTTGTTTCCTTTATTCAGTTTTCAATGTACTTCATTTTCATTTCATTGGGCTCCCCTTTTTCATTTACTGTAAGACAGGGTAGATAGGAACTCCCAGCAGACTTTGTCTGTACTATTCATCAGTAGAGCAGGAGCAGAGTCAAGAGTTGACAAACTCTTTTCCCTTGTAACCCTGTTTTGAATTGCTCAGAACTTTTTGAAAATTTTCACCTTGTGGGCTGACGCTTTTTAGGCTTCGGGGCTGCTTGAAGGTAAATATCTTTTGTATTTTATAGTCAAAACCAAAACCAGCTATTTTTGAGCAGGACAATGGAAAAAATACACCTTCCCCTAAATTAAAAAAAAAAAGAATTGTGTAACCAGTTTTTGAACAGAACGACAGTGGAAATGGCTGGGGAAAGGAAGAATATTTGACCAAGCTATGAGACTGGGAAAATTGCACTTCTTGTGCATACATAGTACTGTTTGCCCTGAGTTTCCTGCTAAGTGTGTAAAGGGCATAGTTAAGAAACAATGAGCTGTTCATGAGTGAGTGGCTACCTTTACTGTGTTTAGGAGAGACAAATGAGTGAGGGGAGACAACTGTGACTATGTAAGGTCCACAGCTCGGAGAAGAATTCTGATGCACCTTAGTAGTTCGACAGCCCATGGAGTTCAGAGGAGACATGGAAGATGGAGGTAGATGTCCTGTGGACATGAGCAGGGCTCTGAGGTGCTATGGTAGAACAAATTAATAATACCTGTGCCCCCCCCCCCACCTAGGAGCCAGACCTGCTCATTGTTTCCGGGGCACGGTGCCAGCCAGGACAGGTAGGGACTAGCCTGCCTTAGACCTGCAGCACTGCCGACCGGACTTTTAACGGCCCGGTCGGTGGTGCTGACCGGAGCCACCACAGTCCCTTTTCGACTGAGCGTTTTGGTCGAAAACCGGACACATGGCAACCCTAGCCATGGTCCCAGCTCCAACCTTGAGCTCAAGCTGTAGTGACTCAGGCTCAGAGCTCTAGAGGTCCCTGCGTCAGTCCCTGTTGGCCAAGATGACAGCCATCACATGAGCAGCAGGAGGAACTGGTGCCTGGTTGAGGAGTGCATGGGGCACCCAGCCTTTCCAGCCTGTAGGTGGGGCAGGCTTGATGGGAGAGAACTGCCCTGGTAGAGGGGGAAAGAGACAGAGGCCATTGCTTCCAGCCATCCCTCCCTTCCAGGGGACAGAGACCCTGCCCCCAGCTTCCCCAGGGGAACAGGATGGCTGTAAGCTCTACCTGGGCCCTCGACAGCAGGGTGTGGATGGGAAGAGGGTGATTGGGGAACTATTTTGATTCACTCCAAGCATTAGTACTGAGCTGGTAACATCACAAAGGCCTGTGCTTTGGCTGCAGACTAACAAGCTAGAGGAGCGAAGCCAGTGCGTGACCTCAAAGTCCTTAACATCATCCCAGCAAGCCGGCAGGGCAGGGCCAGTGAGGTCAGAGAGGCCTGCTTCTTCGCAGGCAACCAACCCTCCAAAGCTGATGAGTAACCTCTCAAAAGCCAGTGCATTGACATCGGACTGGCATGCTAGAGCAGGTGACCCATAACCTCCCAGAGGGCCTTGAAATCAGCCAGGGAAGCTGATGGGCCCTGCCAATGACTGCAAAGAACCCCGGCCTTGACATCAGCCCAACTGCTGAATCTAGGGACCTTGCAGGAATAAACAGACAGGGCAAGTTAGTGAAGTCACAGCTGACAGTTCTTTGATGACATCATCCCTGCAAGCTACAGGTACCAATGCTAACTTCCCCTAGACCCGGGCTGAAATTTTCCAAAAACTACTCATGATTTCATTTGCTCAACGTGAGACCCCTGGAAGGGGTCTGATTTTCAGAATGTGCTGAGCCCCCCCAACCCTCCGAAAATCAAGCCCTTCTATAGTGCCAGGTTGGACACTTATGAATGCTTCTTTTTTCTTTTTAATCTCTTGGCCCTGAGGTGTAATGGATAACCCAGGCTTTTTAATACCATAATTTAAATGATACATTATCCAGTTCTCAGTTAAGGTTTATATCATCTGTGCTAATCAAGCTGGTGTGCATAGTCCAGTTGTATAGGTACTGTTTACTTGACTGAATATTTCCAGGTTGTCAATTAGCATAAACGATTCCCTAATGCAGCTAATTTGCTTACCCACCATACTTGGGAAATGTCTGGTTTGGACGGTTCTTGGCTGGCGAGGCAGCTTTGCACAGATCCAGGGAAGAGCTCAACAAAAATCGATGAGACAAATGGCAGCTACATGTCAGATGTGCAGCTCTTATCTTTACAAATATGCACCATGCCACAGATGAATAAGAACATAGTATCGCGTGGACTTGAAAATAAACTTTCCCATGTTCCACATGAGCTGCTGCACAAGCAGGGCTGGATTTGAAAGGAGTTGCATGGAGCATTGTCTCTGCATGGCAGCGTGAGTAGCACAAGAGGATTCATTGCAAAGGGAATTCTCCAAAACTCCCTTCCCTGCAGGGTATGGGTGTTTTGCATCAGTGATCACAGAAGCTACTCCCATGCATTGAATGTAGTAGATTCCATGGAGAGGCTTCCCACTCAGCTTGTAGACAGGGGAAGAAGATACCTCTCCACCCACACATCTAATCACTGATCAGCTAGCCCTGATACTGGACTCTGGATTTCCCCTGCTTCTCCCAGGTCCGCTTTGCTACAGAAACCTGGAGAAGCAGAGGAAATAGAGACCAAACCAGGAGTGGTGAAGTGGAGAGGCCAATGTGTGAAATGATGCAGTATCTGGAGGTCAGTTTCATCTGGGCATGGAGGAGAGCTGGTTGGGACTTATTATCCAAATTCATTTTTGATGGGGAAAAAAGTTTTCCCACATACAGACATTCATGTTTTCATGGAAAAATTTCATTTGCGACTAAATTTTCCAGTTTTTGTCTGTCTCTCTCTCTCACACACACACACACACACACACACACGTAAACACCCCCCAAAAGTAAACCCTGCCAAAAGTTAGTAAAATGTTTTCAGTAACACTTTTCAGTTTTTGAAAATTGAAATATTATTTTTTTCAGTTTTATAATCAAGGAAACAATAACAAATGTTCACAGGAAATTTAATTCCCCCCTTCCCCTCCCCAAAATTTGCAAAATCTGATGTGAAAAATAATTGACATTTTCTGACCAGTTCTAATTATGGGGTCTGTCTTCACTTTGTAGAGTTTGGGATCAAAATCTTTATAAAAGTGTTGGAGATTCTCCTCAATTCTGCAGAGCATTTCAATTCTTTCTGGAGCTACTTTGGTCTTTCATGGAAACAGAACTTGAGGCTCAGGCAATGGAATTTGATTTGCAGAGAGAATCTTCTTAATATCTATTATTATTTGTATTACTGTCGTGGATCATTAAAACTAATATCTCTTTATTTAAAAAAAGAATGCAGTTGTGGCAGAATCTCTACCAAAATAAGAAACTCATGAGAGGAGTGATGGATGGCTTTGATGATGACTCTTAGGCCTGGTCTACACTAGGCTTTTATGTCGACTTTAGCGCCGTTATATCGAATTAACCCTGCACCCGTCCACACCAGGAAGCCATTTAGTTCGACATAAAGCTCTCTTTAAATCGATTTCTGTAATCCTCCCCAACGAGAGGATTAGCGCTAAATTCGACATGGCCATATCGAATTAGGCTAGGTGTGGATGGAAATCGACGGTAATAGCTCCGGGAGCTATCCCACAGTGCACCACTCTGTTGACGCTCTGGACAGCAGTCCGAGCTCGGATGCTCTGACCAGCCACACCCCCGGGAAAATTTGAATTCATTTTCATTTTCCTGTCTGGGCAGTTTGAATCTCAGTTCCTCTTTGGACATCGAGGGGAGCTCAGCAGCAGTGGCAACTATGCAGAGCTCTCCAGCAGAGATGGCCGTGCAATC
>NW_020675326.1:0-7438 GCF_002925995.2 Terrapene triunguis
CAGGGCTCTATCTATACTGTTCAAGAGAACACTTCTCCAGGTGTTCTGGTCTGCTTAACTTAAAAATCTAACAACCCCTTTCCCTAGCTACATACTGAAAATTCTGGAAAGAACCTGATTATGAAGTCATAGTTATGACTTTAGCTGACATCATCAGGCTTAGCAAGGTGCAGAAACTCTGTTGCAGCTTCTAGTCATTACGGTTACACAAATAAATAATAAGCATACAAGGGAAATGGAGGAGGAAATGAAAGAGAAATCAACAGTACATAACCATAGCCCAAGATGGGCAACTGGCCCCCAGCAGGGGGCGGGAGCTGGCTGTCGGAGATTACGGTCCTGTCTACTTAAGTAAAATGATACAGATACCAGTATATATGGATACAGAAGATGGTTAAAACAAACTACTGTACTATTTTTGATGAAAAACGGATTCCTCCATTGAAATGTTGAGGAAGGGGGCATTTTCCCTCCATCTCTCCTTTGAAACTGGGAGGTCAAGTTTAGCTCCTAAGAGGAGCATTGTTCTAGATTCACAGGGTAATGCTGAGAGTCAAGCAAGCAGAGGAGTTGGGGATTTTACTGATTCACCCTGTGTTCTAAATAGTATAGATTTTTGTTAATTTGTTTAACTCTTAATTCTTAGGGAAATATCAAAGCCCCTTTAGATTGTAACAACTGTGATACCGTAAGATAAGAAACTGTACAGTTTATAACTTCAGTGAAGGCTGAAACGTGGGACTTAGTACAGTTAAAAGCTCTGTAGGTTATATTGGTGAAGTCTGTAACTTCTCTGAGGTCATCTATGTGGTTCTGCTCACTCTAGAAACAAATTTGTGAATTTCTTGATAACCAGGCCAGAGGCTTTGTGGAAGTTACAACATACTCTCTGCCAGCACAGTCCCTGACCCTGCACATGTTTACACACAACTGGTCTCATTCAGTTCAATAGCATGCATTAGAGTTTGTCAGATAAGGGCCATAGAAAGTACAGCTACTAACTCCCATAAGCATGACTGATGAAACACTGGTCTCGCTAATTTTGCAAGCAAAATCAATTTGACCACATTATTATTTAGTACTATGAACACGAGCATCTCTCACACAGATACACACATGCACATGTACATTCTGGGGCAACAGTAATAGCTCCACCGTTGTAAATTATACTAATTAGTTCATGTTTGTAAAGGGCTTTCAGTGTAAAAGCTGCTATAGACACACACACGAAGGGCTTATCTACACTGCCTTGCAGTGGACTACGCGGGTGTGAATAATAGTGCACACCAAAGTGCTGCGTTGTCATTCCCCCACGTGGATGCTGCAGGCTCAAAATAAAAGTTTGTGTTAACGTGGTCCTGTTTGAAAAGAACTACGTTATTGCAAACTAGGAACCTTTTCATTTGAGCCTGCAGCATCCACATAGGGGAGTTACCTTGGTGTGCAGTGCTACTCACGCCCCCGTAGTCCAAACTGTGGAGCAGTGTAGACATAGCCTACTTACTATTGTCCATAATTAAGAATGTCACTTCCTTTCCATTGTAAGACAGATTTTCACCATCATTAAAAATATATTTCCTTTCTTCCTGAAATTTTGCATGTGTGGTCTCTAGCCACAGGGACTTTTTTTCTCTTTTTAAATCTGGAAGTTAATTAGACAAAATATTTCATTAGGAAAAGTTGGTCCATCAAAAAAAGTTATAAAGCCAGCTTGGATTAGAAACTTCATGTTTGTTTTATTGAATAATCCTACTTGAGGTCTAGTGCATAGGGCTAACAGGGCCAGGTGATAGATATTCTGAAACCGACACCAAATCACTCCTGACAGCTTCATTGGATCCCAATGGACTTTATAAGCTTTGCCAATGGTCTGGCAGAGTTTATAAATTCCACTAGTTGAAAGGAATTTAGTCTGGTTAGACGCAACAGCCAAAATTTTCAAAACTCCCTAGTGATTTTTGGGTGTCAAATGTGAGACTTTAAAGCATGCTGATTTTCAAGAAAAATGTCAGGCTCCTGTAATATACACAGTGTTGTTGTAGCCATGTTGGTCACAGGATATTAGAGAGACAAGGTGAGTGAGGTAATATCTTTTATTGGACCAACTTCTGTTGATCTTACAGAGCAGTAAGCTCCTGTGTAAGCTCAAAACCTTGTCTCTCTCACCAACAGAAGTTGGTCCAATTAAAAGGATCACCTCCCCCACCTTGTCTCTGTAGGCTCCTATAAGGTATTTCATGAGCACCAATATTACTGGTCATTTTTGAAAATCTTCACCCTATTCTTATAAAGAATAAACTCATATAATTGAGAGACAGTTTATCTACATTACTGAAGAGTTTGCTAGGTTGAAACCCTACTTCAACTGGGGGGGGGGGGGGGAGGAAATGCCTCATCATTAAAAATAAAACAGAGTTGGTCACATTAAAGTCAAAAAACACCTGCTGAAGGTGACTGTAAGATGGTAGAACCATCAAAGCGAAAGTTATTAGGTCTGTTAGGCTAGAGAAAATTTATATAATCGTACACCGGTAACAAACACACACCCCACCCCACAAACACACACTAAAATGCAACTCCCCAAATCCTGGGGGTTAAACTAGACCTCACTGTTTGATTACTGAATCCTGCCCATCCAAAGGAATGCCTCTCTTCCTTACACATCCCTGACAGAAGCCCTTCCCCCAAAGCACCAATAAAGGAAGAGGGAAAAGTGAATCCAAAGTTAATCTCTTGTGTATTCGGAAGCAGAGAGCGCCCCTACCCACTGACACAGTGACTTTACAGATGCTAACCCCAGAGACTCCGTAAAGAGAGGCAGAATATAGAATGAAATGCAAGTTGGCAAGTGCAGAAGAGTTTAATTGATTCTTTAATAATTAACTGAGCAGCTTTCCAAGTTTTAAGTCAAGAAGATATGGGGAAAAAATCATGTAAAATTAATTTAGCCCCAGATTTATTAAAACACTCAAGCATGTACAAGTCCATCTCTCAGTAATGCCAAGCCTAGAAATTCAAAAATCACAAGCCAGACACGAAAAGGCACTTGTTTTAAAAGATTATATTGGGTTTTTTGCTCTGTGTTTTAATTTTTGAACTCCCTCTGCCTATCCCCAATGTGCGTGTTGCAATTAGAGTATTGCCAGTTCTCTCAAGTTTATACAATCAGGTGACTTGGCCCCTGCTGCAGGAACTCTTGCTGGTTACCTGATGGTGCAGAGCTTCCAGCTTCTCTCCAGCCCTGAACACCAGCCCCACATCTGCCCATCCTCCAGCCCACCAGTTATGCTCTTCCCAACCCCACATCTGGCACATGCTCCTCAATGCACTGCTAGGAGTTCTTCAATCCCAACCCTCAGGACTGGGAGTGGGCAGCTGCAGCTGGGTCCTCTTCTTCCCCTTCTCACATCTGGGGGAGCAGGGTCAGGGACTGAGGGGAGAGGGGCAACTCATTTTTCACATAAGAAGAGGAGTGAGCTGGGCTTCCTACAGCTCCTGGGCTTTTTCTGCTCCCTCCATCCCCCTCCCATCCTCTGACCATGGCGTAAGCTGCTCCCTCTCTTCACTCTTCCCTACCTGAAAACTCCTCCTGGGTCCTCAGGGGATGGGGGAAGAGAGCTCTGGACTCCTGCAGCAGCCCTGATTCCTCAGGAGGAACGCAACCAATCAGAGTGGGTTTCCCATCCCCATGGTAGCACTAAAATTTACATAAAGACTGGAGTGTTTCATGTCATCATGAGACTGGCTCCAGCAGAGGCCAAACATTGCGTAACTTCACAATGAAAGTTGGCAATATTGATTGTCTATTCAAGTATGTCAGCATTTTCTTCAGTGCTCAGCAGGATCTTTAAACACTTCTGTAATCTTTATTTTGGGGGCTCAGGGGAAAGCAATCAAGGTTTTGTTTCTTTTCCAGCCTCATTGGTAATCTGTTTGTAGGAACCAAAAGGGCTGTACCTTACAGATAATTTCATGGGCACTATGGTGGGTAGCACCCTTGCATGTAGATATGAAGTTCAGGAACACTCAGTTCCACACCAGTTATTGAGTTCACAGAAGCATTGACAATTCTTTGCAGCCCCAGGAAGACACTCCACAGCTGAAGGTGCTGTCGTTCTGTTAAGCCTTTAATCCTATATGGAGCAGATATTACTGTGGGTCTCGCTTCAGAAACCAAAGGTCATCATCCTCCATTTTGGAAGGTGGGGTTCTGAACTTCAGAGAGCTACAGGATTCTGTTAGCAGCAGGCTCTGGTTGTGGTTGTGTTCAAGTTACGTAATGCTTAAATAATAATAATTTCAGTGTTCAATACAAGCTCTCTGTGCCTTAGTAATGCTATCTTCTAGCAGGAGCGGACAGATAGGAGTACCTAGTGACTGTATATAATGAATTCCTAAACATGTCATGATGTGACATAATAAATATCATTTTGGTATGATGATGTGGGGTGTGCTATGGACATCAAAGGTCATCCTCTATTTTGGACTGCAGAGGACAAAACAGACTGTAGCTGACTGAAACTTACAGCAAGCTCTCATTGTCATATTATGTCATGTTTAAATAAAAATAATGTAGTTGTTAAGTATCAGATCAGTAACAGAAGTGGACAAATTTGAGAGCAAGCAGGAACAATTTTGCCAGTGATTCCAAATGCCCGAACTGCATGTAGACATCCATTAAGCCACCTCCAGAATTAAGACGGTTCATTGTTCAGTTCTGCGTACACAGATAATAGTGGGCCTGGGACTCTGTGAGCAAAATTAGAACCTACGTTTTAAGTATTGCCCATAGCAATAACATCCACAGCTCTGTGAAAGCTAAGTGCATACTACAATTTATTTTTTATGCAATGCCTTTCTATAACACATTCTGAAATGCCGAGTATAAGAGTATCACAGATAATGCTCATTACATGTGGCACTCATCAACATAGTATCCAAGGGCCTCCATAGTATCTGAGCTCAGAATACGAACAGGTAGGTTTTAGGGAAAGATAGAGAGGAATGATCTACTGCAGTTTCCATTGCCAGGAAAATTTGTTCTTAACATAATAAAAATAAAACAAAGAAGTAGTTTCTCAATGTCCATTTGAATGAGAGTTCAAACCCATAATAGATGGGTTAAAAAAAATTTTGACAGAACTATTTTCCATAAAAAAAATGCAGCTTCATCGAAATCAAAACATTTAATGGGGAACATGTCGATTTCAACGAAATTGGATGAGGAAAGTCTAAACGAATCTGAATTTCACATCTCATTTTGCTGACAAAAGGTTCTTTCAACTTTATCATTCTAATTCATCATTTTGACTATTTACATTATATTAAAATATTAGATACCACAAGGCAAAATAAAATGAATCAAACTGTTAACTCAAAATTAAACAATTTGACATTATGAAAATGAAACACTGATCTCAAATTGAAATTTCTGTTCCGTCGGAAATTCCAACATTTTGAATCATTTTCATTTCTCATGAAACAAAAAATTCAATTTCTGAATAGCTCTTCCTAGAAGGTAGCTAGAGCAGCTGGAATTTTCAGTTGGATTCTGAGATGGCTAGGAAGTCAACAAATGTCAATGAGGGTTTTGGGAAAGAGGGTGATATCATACAACTTTCCAGATATCAAAGCAACAGTCTGCAGTATTCTCGACCCTAAGATATTTAGAGTGTAGGACTTTAGGTAAACCATACAAGGGAAAAGACCACAAGACCAAGGATGACTACAGTTTCTAGCTTGAGAAGCACAGCGGAAGGATGAGTTGAACACAATAATAAGAATCAGAATTTATATAGGAGAGAGGACTTTTCACCCAGAACTTCAGTCTGAAGTTTTCCTACAGCAGGAATTTATGGTATAGCTAACAAAGCCAATACAGGCCTGTGGCACTGCACCCCATATACTTCACAGTAATATTATGATATGATTATGGCATAATTCTGATGTATTTTATGTAAGATAGGTTATGTGAGATATCATTGAAAAGATTATGATGTACTGAATATGATTATCCTATTTGTATGCATGTATCACTTTTGTATCTGAAGTTAGGAGTATTGACTATATATCTGTATTACAAATGTGTTTACATATGGGGAACACCCACTAGACAAAAGGCTCTCCATCTAGATGGTTGGCTGGGAAGGGCCCATTCAGGTTAATGGGCCATTAGGAGAAAACAATAGTCTTTAGAAAAGAGGTGGGCAAACAAAGGCCCGCGGGCCACATCCGGTTAGCGGGACCCTCCTGCTTGGCCCCTGAGCTCATAGCCTGGGAGGCTAGCCCCCGGCCCCTCCCCTGCTGTTCACCCTCCCCCGCAGCCTCAGCTCAGTGCACCGCCGGCGCAATGCTCTGGGTGGCGCGGCTGTGAGTTCTTGCTGGGTAGCACAGCTGCAGAGCCGCGGCCTGACCCGGTGCTCTGTGCTGTGCGGTGGTGTGGCTGGCTCCAGCCAGGTGGCATGTTTAAAAAGGATGAACTCAAACTGGAACGGGTACAGAGAAGGGCCACTAGGTTGATCCGAGGAATGGAAAACCTTTCCTATGAAAGGAGACTCGAGGAGCTCGGTTTGTTTAGCCTAACCAAAAGAAGGCTGAGGGGGGATATGATTGCTCTCTTTAAATATATCAAAGGGATAAATACCAGGGAGTGAGAGGAATTATTTCAGCTCAGTACTAATGTGGACACGAGAACGAATGGATATAAACTGGCCGTGGGGAAGTTTAGGCTTGAAATTAGACGAAGGTTTCTAACCGTCAGAGGGGTGAAATTCTGGAACAGCCTTCCGAGGGAAACGGTGGGGGCGAAAGACCTCTCTGGCTTCAAGATTAGGCTAGATAAGTTTATGGAGGGAATGGTTTGATGGGATAACATGATTTTAGTCAATTAGGCAATAACGTGCCATCGCTGGTAAAATGTGGGTCTGGCTAGAGAATCTTGCCTGTATGCTCGGGGTTCTACTGATCGCCATATTTGGGGTCGGGAAGGAATTTTCCTCCAGGGTAGATTGGCAGAGGCCCTGGAGGTTTTTTGCCTTCCTCCGCAGCATAGGGCAGGGGTCACAAGCTGGAGGATTCTCTGCGACTTGAAGTCTTTAAATCACGATCTGGAGACTTCAACAGCTGAGATAAGGGAAATTGGGTGGGTCAGCTTTTGTGGCCTGCATCGTGCGGGAGGTCAGACTAGATGACCATAATGGTCCCTTCTGACCTTAAAGTCTATGAGTCTATGACCACCTGTCCTGGTACTCTGGGCAGCACGGCTGTAGCGCCACCAGCCACCGGTGCTCCAGGCAGCGCAGTAAGGGTGCAGGGGGTTTGGATAGAGGGCAGGGGAGTTCGGGGTGGTGGTCAGGGGGCAGGGGTGTGGACAGGGGTCAGGGCGGTCAGAGGGCAGAGAACAGGGGGGCTGAATGGGGGCAGGGGTCCCGGGGGGGGG
>NW_020675327.1:0-1230 GCF_002925995.2 Terrapene triunguis
GTGACCCAGGGGAACTTTAGGGACGAGCCACGTTAGAGCAACACTGACGTTCGGTGTGCGGTGGCCGGATCCCTGCCAAGCCAACGGCAAGGGGAACCCCGCCATTAGGACAGCCCTGGGTCGGGACCCGGTGGAAAGGGAGGGCCTGGGTCCTCCTACGCCTCTGGCCGTTGGGTCATGCTACCCCCCTACTGAGGGGAGTTATATATGGACTCTGGCCGTTGGGCCATGCTACCCCCCTACTGAGGGGAGTTATATATGGACTCTGGCCGTTGGGCCATGCTACCCTGCTACTGAGGGAGAGACGACGGACGGGACACCACCAGGAGGGGACACTCCACTGGACAGAGCTAATTCCCCGAGACAACCAGTAGGAGGCGCCAGGTGGTGAGTCCCAACCTCGTTACACTGGTGGAGAATGTGGGCAGTGATCAGGGCCTGAAGTAAGGACCCAGAGACCCACGATGGAACTGGAAAAACTTCTGAAATGGCTCCTGGAGAACCAACAGCAGCAGACGGTGCAACAGCAGCAGCAGCAAGCCCAGCTGCTCCAACAGCTGGCAGCCCAACAACAGCTGCAAACGGCGCAGCAACAGGAACAGCAGCAATAGCTGATCCGGGAGCTGAACGCCCAACAAACCGCCAACCAGGAACGACTGTTTCAGCAGATGGCTACGCTGCTAGGGCACGCACCGGGCCCGCCCATAGGCACAGCCGGCAGCAGTGCGGGTGATGGTCTCGGAGGATTGCCAGTACGCCTAACAAAGATGGGGCCGGGGGATGATCCCGAGGCCTTTCTGGTAACATTTGAGCGGGTGGCAACCGCCGTCCAGTGGCCCAGCGCGCATTGGGCCACTATTCTAGCCCCCTACTTGACAGGCCAGCACAGGCCGCATATCGCAACCTCAACCCGCAGGAGGCGCTGGATTATTCCAAGGTCAAGGTGGCCATTTTGGATCAAACTGGGATTAGCCCTGAGACTTACCGCCAGCGGCTCCGACGAGAGAGATACGCACCCGGGGATAGGCCTCGAGTTGTGGCACAGCGCATTCGCGACCTCTGCTGGAGATGGCTCGAGCCAGAATACCAGATGAGTGTCCAAGTAGCCGAGATGGTGGCTTTGGAGCATTTCCAGCAGATTCTCCCTACTGGACGGAGGGAATGGGTGCAACGGCACCGCCCAAAGACCCTCGCAGAAGCAACCTCCCTGATGGAGGATTACCTGGCTGC
>NW_020675328.1:0-1474 GCF_002925995.2 Terrapene triunguis
AGCTTGGGCTCAAGGATAGCAGGGGTCAGACCTGAAAGTGGTGCGGCTTGAACTTGCAGGATTGCATTCTGTGCCTGCAGGATGGCAATCTGGACCTGCAAGGCCTGTAAGACTTCCACTATCTCCATCAGAGAGATATTGGTCTTTGTAGGATCCATGCTCACCACATCAGCTCTAATTCTCTAATTGGTGTTGTCTTTTGGGGGGAGCTGTTCAAACTGTCAATGACTGGGATGTGGGCTGTTATGCCTAGCAGTTGGCAGCAGGAGTCAGGCCCAGTGATTAGAGCAGAAGTCGGTAGCCAGGAATCGGAGCCCAGTGTCAGAGCTGGGGTCGGGGGTGAGGTGACAGAGAAAAGGGTCAGAGATTAAGTATAAGCTGAAATCACTCCTCAGCCTCTTGGGTTGCTGATCTCTGTTGGGCTGGCACTTTTCAGTGACCCACACACCACCAGAGTTAAAAGTTTCCCTTTTGATAGGAATGGGAAGTTTAATGGGGACCTCCCAGGCAGTCATGCTTCTCTCGCTACTCTACTCCAACAGCAGCCAAACCCAAAAGTAAAACTCAAACCCTTTGTCTCTGAGATCTGACTTATGGCTGGTTCTGGTTGTACTTTCCAGACTGTTCTATTTCTGCCCTGGACTCTTGACAATCTGGGAAACCGAGTCCTGAGCTTCTGTAGCCATTTCTGAGAATCCCATAGAGGCTTAGAGTAATATGTCAGGAACAAACAACTCGAGAGAGGGCTAGAGTTCAGAAAAGACTGAGGGTGGATGGGGGAATCTGGTCTGTTTGCAGTGCTGTTAGGGCAGCTAGGGGAGCAGAGGGTGTTAAGAGGCTGTTATCCCTGCTGAGGCAGTTAAAGTTGTGGTATGCTGTCTGATCTGGTGGTTAATTGTCTCTCTCTGAGTGCAGAAATAAATTATATGTACTATTAAATGCCTTTATTTTCCATTTTCTGACTTTTGTGTTTTTGTGATAGGTAGGTTATGTATATATCAACCTTACCTCATAAACAACAGTGTTCTTGTGCACTAATTTAAAAAAGATGTCTGTGATAACTCAGGAAATGCTTAGCAAATGTTGACTTTTAATGGCTTCTATTGTAACATTTTAATGGCAAGCAACACTATAATGTACCTGTCCTTGCTAAATCCATTTAACCTCTCCACATTCACATACTGTATGTGTGTTTCTACATATAATACACATGCAGATGACAGATATTTAGAACAAGCAAATAATTAAAAATGGTGTCAACGCACAGATGCTGAAATGGGAAAAAAACTAAAACATTTGTCTGCATTTCACAAATCAGTGCAAGATTAAAGCTGCATGTTATGGTAAAATCTCCACTGAATGTTGCTGTTATAAAACTATTTAAAACAAACCTTAAAAATCACATATGGAAGAATCTGTTGCAAAGTAATTCTAGTGTATTCCAAGTCAGTACATTTAGATTTCAGAGTAGCAG
>NW_020675329.1:0-2464 GCF_002925995.2 Terrapene triunguis
TGCTTCTGCCTTTGCAGAGTAGATCACTCTGTGTATGTCTGCAATTAGAAACCTGTGGCTGGCCTGTGCCAGCTGACTTGGGCTCGGGCTAAGGGGTTATTTAATTTCAGTGGAGACATTTGGGCATGGGCTGCAGCCCGAGTTCTGGGACCCCTGCCCCCACTTCATAGGGTCCTACAGGCAGGGCTCCAGCTCCAGCCTGATCCCAAATGCCTACACCACAGTTAAGTGGCTCCTTAGCCCAAGTCAGCTGGTTCAGGCTAGCTGTGGGTTTTTAATTGCAGTGCAGATATACCCTCTGCCTGCCTGGATGGCCCATGATCACTGCATAGTCCCAGGCCTCTGGTGTTTACAGTAGAAGAATTTACCCTTTAATGATAGTTCTTCTCTTTTGTCCTTTTCTTGTACATAAGAAAATTGCCTGCACCATGCAGCACAGGGCAGCTAAAAATATTCACAAAGTGAATGTCTAATTCCCAATGTGTATAACTTAATACATTGTATTGGTATAAATTATCTCATTCCTGCTACATTCCCTTTTCTCTTTGTTACTGACTTCCAAACCAACTTGCATTGCTGAAATAATGCATGTCACATAAATTCTTAACATAACGGGGGTGGGAGTTCAACTCCATTTACCTTTAATATGATTGCAATTTTTATTTTAAAATGATCAGTTCTCATTATATTTTTTTATATAACAAAACAGTCCAACTTGTAGAAAATAATTCCTCTATATAATCTCTCTTAAGCATATTCTTATAGCTTTGATGCTCATGGAAATCACTGTATAAAATGAAAATAGCCAACACATACAATGTTCATAGGCATTGAGCTATTTTTGTTTCCCTTTCATTAGTTACCGCTTATCTTCGTAGCTTAAGCAACACATAACATAATATTCACTCACCAGACATAATGCAATTTAACCCAGTTTCGATTAATCTCTTGCACCGCCCCACAATTAGGACTATGGGGTTGTGAACAGCAATGTGCACCGAAGTGCTAGGCTGTAACTCCCCCATGTGGACACTGCAAGGACATACTAAAAGGTTCCTAGTTTGCATTAATGTGACCTCTTCGAACAGGACAACGCTAATGCGAAGTTGGAACCTTTTAGGGTATGTCTGTACAGCAAAGGAAAAACAGTGGCTGGCCCGTGCCAGCTGACTTGAGCTTGTGGGGCTCTGACTGCGGGGCTGTTTCATTGCTGTGTAGACTTCCAGGCTTAGGCTAGCGTCTGGGTTTGGGACCCTCCTACCCCACTGGGTTCCAGAGCCCGGGCTTCAGCCTGAGCCCAGAAGTCTACCCGGAAGCAATGAAACAGCCCCGCAGCCTGAGTCAGCTGGCACGAGCCAGTCATGGGTTTTTCTTTGCTGTGTAGACACACCCTTAGTTCACACCTGCACTGTCCACCTGGGGGAATTACAGTGTGTTAGAAATAAAGCCTTGCAGCAGTGCCTGCCCAGTCTCTGGGTAGTCTGCGAGCACAGCTGAGCCATAGCAGGTCTGTCTGATTGATCGCTCCACTTAATTGGCCACGGAAGTCAGCAAAGCCTGCTTTTAAGTCCAACAGCAACAATTGATCTCTGGCTGCTCCATGCACATGCCACAACTGCCATCTCTTCTGCTCCTGCTCCTGGGCAATCATCTGGGGTGGAGTGGCTGGGTGGCCAGAGGCCCCCCCACAGCGTTCTTGGGCGTCTGAGTGAGGAGGCTATGGAACTTGGGGAGGAGGGCTGTTGGTTACACAGGGGCTGTAGCGGCAGTCTCTGCTGCCTTTCCTGCAGCTCAACCATACGCTGGAGCATAACAGTTTGATGCTCCAGCAGCCGGAGCATCGACTCTTGCCTTCTGTCAGCAATCTGACGCCACCTATCCTCTTCAGCCCACCACTTGTTCTCTTCAGCCCACGATTCAGCCCGCCACCTCTCCTCTCATTCATATTGTGCTTTTCTGCACTCTGACATTGACTGCGTCCACGCATTCTGCTATGCTCTGTCAGCATGGGAGGACATCTGGAGCTCCGAGAATATATCATCCCGAGTCCACCGTTTTCTCCTTCTAATCTTCACTAGCCTCTGCGAAGAAGAAACATTTGCAGCTGGTGGAGGAGAAAGGAGAGGTGGTTAAAAAAGACACATTTTAGAGAACAATGGGTACACTCTTTCATGTTAAATTTTGCTGTTCACATTACACAGCACATGTGCTTTCGTTACAAGGTCGCATTTTTCTTCTTATATTGAGGGCCTGCTGGTTTGGTGTGAGAGATCACTCACGCAGTGCCAGGCAACAGAATTCGGCTTGCAGGCAGCCATGGTAAGCCACAGTCTTTTGGCTTTTTTAACCTTCAAAACATGTGGGAATGGTTTCAAACAGCAACGCCCTCATTTCCCAAACCAAGCACCCGTTGGGTTGGCCATTTAAAATGGGTTTGCAATGTAAAAGGAGGGGCTGCGGTTTC
>NW_020675330.1:0-1925 GCF_002925995.2 Terrapene triunguis
GCCCCAAGCACCAGCTTGGTGGGCTGGTGCCTGGAGCCGGCCCTGCCCTAAACTAGCTAGACCAAAGCTAGCTCTGGTATGTAGACACATGCTGTAGTCACCTCTCTGATTACAGTGAAGACGTACCCTATATGTTTGAGTGAAATTTCTAAACTTGCCACTGAAGCCACAGGGACATTTGAAGCCTGTATTCAGGTTTTCCATTCAGAAATCTTTCTCTCAGAAGAAAGGATTTGGTTGCAAATTCAAAATGCATTTAGCAGGCAATCAAAAAACAATGCCCTAATGGGAAACTGTCTATCAGCACCGCAGACACTTCCATATGCTTGCGATATGTTTACTTTTTCACACATGCATTATTAGACAGTGGAATTAATTGCCACAAGATATCATTGAGGCCAAGAATTTAGCAAGATTTAAAGAGGGGCTGGACATTTATATGAATAACAAGAATGTCCAGAGTTATAATAGCTGATGCTAACAAACGAGTACTGCAAGGGAGATAAAATGTCATGTTTCAGGGTTACTTTAAACTAATCTTTTAGAGATTAGGATGAGACCTTCAGGGGCAGATTTTTCCACATCTGCTTACTATGGGGTTTCTTGCATCTTCCTTCAAATTGTCTGGTGCCTGACATCGGCCATAAATCTGCTTCTTCACGTGCAATCCAATCTCACGTGGCTGATTTCAACCACCTAGCCTGATTTGGCTAGGATAAGCATGCAGATTGCTAGATGCTGATGTGAACCATTTTAAACCGGGAAGCATTTGAAAACAGGCTCTTTGGTGAGATTTCCAGTGCCTCCTGCTCCTGAATGAGCTGGCAATAAAATGAAAAAAGCCTTTCTCACAGTAATTTGGCACAGCCCAGGCTGGAAACCAGCTGCATTTACATGAGAAAATGGAACAAAAAAGTTAGCCAAACTCCTTCAAATAGCAAAGATTCTAGACAGATCTTATTGTAGTGGACCTGATGTTTCCAACCGTACTGTCAATGGTAAATAACCCAGTGTCATTGTCACCTGCATCTCATGGCATTTTTGTTTTTATGCTCCCTCTGTTATTTCTATACAGATTCCATTGTTCTTAGAAATATGCTCTGCCCTGCGTTGGCTGGGTGGCTTGCAGGGTGTTTTGAGCTGCTGCTTTGATACTGTGAAGGTGATACACAAAGAGGTAAAAATACTGCACCGGGTTGTAGCGTGAATGTGTATGGGTAATAACAGCACAACATGCTTCACCAGAATGACTCTCATGCTCATGACTTCTTTAGACTCTGAAGCAAGTTAAACCCCACTTATAATAGTAGGGCTCCATCCAGCTTGCTCAATGCCCGTTGCCTCACAATATACTCCCCAGTGCAGTAGAGAAGAGTTGTTATCATCCCTATTGTACAGAAGCAAAACCTGAAGCACACAGAAGGGTTTTTTGTTTGCTTTTTCTTTGTAAAGCCACATTTTTCTGGCTTGGGCCAGGTTTTCAGCAGTGACTAGTCCATTCTGAGTTTCTGAGTACCCAACGAGAGACCCATTAAAGGGCCCTCATTTTCAGAGAATGGGTGCTCAGCACTCTCTGAAAATCGGGTCAGGCACCCAAAACCACGAATCCTTTGCTTGGGCCCTAGAGTTAGGCACCTAAATAGAAGCAGACTGATTTTCAGAGCTGCTGGGGCTTCTGGTGATGTCTCAAGAATGAGGCAAGGGTAGTTAGTGCAGTCTTACTAAGCGTGTCCTGGGCCTAGTGCCTAATGTGGTCACCACAGTCCAGATGGGATTATAACCCTGTCATTCACAGTCTGCTTGGTTTTGAAAAGCTCCACCCTGGATAGTCCCCAAAAGCAAGCAAGTAAAAGGGGATGGCTGCTGTGACGGGTTGGCTCACAGAAACCCCCTTGGGAGCTGCCACCCGATGTGCCAAGACTACC
>NW_020675331.1:0-3564 GCF_002925995.2 Terrapene triunguis
GGTCACCAGCTAAAGGGGAGGACATGTGACCTCCCCACGTGACTCCTCCCTGCCCCACCCCCAGCCCGGGGTCCCTGCGCTCTTCCTGGCCCTCCCCACCCCACCCCACGTTAGTTGGGTGGGGGACTCTGTCCTCCTGTTGTGCCGGCTCCCCCCAGCATGTTTGGTTGCTCTCCCTAGCAGCCAGGCCCTAGAGCCACTCCCAGATTCTGCCCAGTACAGCACAGCAGCTGCCTGGGAGTGTGCCTGGCTGCGGCAGCAGCAGGCTGCCTCCCACCAGGGCTTGGCTTCTGGGACAGCGGCTGAGCGAGTTGGAGGCCCCCCCGCCCTCCCCGGCGTGCTCGGTGAGCAACAGTAGCTGACTGCAAGAGAGCTTGGCTGGGGTGGGGGCAGCAGCAGCCTGCTCTCTGCCCAGGCTTGACTTCTGGGACACAAGCCAACTCTGAGCATGCCAGAGGGTGCGGGGGGCCTCCAGCTTACTCGGCCGCTGTCCCCAGAAGTTGAGCCTGGGTGGGGGGCAGCCTGCTGCTGCCACAGCCAGGTGCTCTCCCAGCTGCACCGGGCAGCATCCAAGCAGCATGGCTGGAAGAGGCTCCGGCCCGACTCGGGCTATTCTCTTCCAGCTCTGGCCCCACCCCTTCCTCTCTCCACCCAGGCCGACTGCTGGAGAGGCACTTGACCCTGCTGGAGGGGCACTTAACCTTTCGTGCCCCTCTAACAAGTCGCCTCAACAGCAGGTTCAAGCTTCACTTGCCATCAGTGCTCATGATTGTATTTTCTAAAAGGTCATTTTGAAATTATGATTTATGGGCAAAAAATCTACAAACCATGAAGAGTCATGAAGCTCTTAGATAATGTAGGGTATGTCTAGATTGGAATAGTTAAACTGGCAAAACTTTTGTGCACAGAGAAGGTCTTAGAGGGTGCTACTGCAATGGTATAGCTAACAGGTTTCAGAGTAGCAGCCGTATTAGTCTGTATCCGCAAAAAGACCAGGAGTACTTGTGGCACCTTAGAGACTAACAAATTTATTTGAGCATAAGCTTTCGTGGGCTACAGCCCACTTCATCAGATGCTAACATGCGCTTTAACAGCACTGGGAATATTATGAGCATCTGGAAATACAGGGTGAGCAGGTGAGAAAACAAAGCACATGGGCAAAAGTTGCTCTTAACTTTGCTAACATTTTTGCTAGGTTAATTGTTTGTTTGTGTTTTTTTTCATTTATATTTGGGACATGCAGGAGAATCCTGATATATGGTTTGTGAGACCTCTTCCACCTTCACTGCTGAAAGTATTGGCTCTGGAAACCGTTTACCTTCTACCTCTCCGCTTGTTGCTACTGGATGAGATGATGTCTGACTTAACAACCTTGGTGGATGGATACTTAAATTCATATCGGGAGGGGTCTGCAGATCTGCTGGGGAGCACAGAGGTAGACGCTATCTCACTGGATTCTCAGATTGGCTGTATCACTTAGTGTCATTTTGCCTACCTCCCAATCTTACCTACCACAGAGTTACTATTCATGCATAACTATAGATATGTAGGCTATTCTGTGCATCAGCAATTCAAATACACACAGTCTTCCATTTACCAAGAAATATTTCTTTTAAAACTATTTTCCTTATCTTGCCTCCTTCAGACATCTTATTAGTTCAAATTCACAGATAATAGTTTTCATCCTTGCTTGCAGAGAGCTTGTCAAACACATTCCAGAATTCCTTGCAGTGGCTCTTGTGATACTTGAAGAAATGTGGAAGTATCCATCTTGAAATATTCATCAATGGCTGTTAGCCAGGATGGGCAGGGATGGTGTCCCTAGCCTCTGTTTGCCAGAAGCTGGGAATGGGCAACAGGGGATGGGTTACTTGATGATTACCTGTTCTGTTCATTCCCTCTGGAGCACCTGGCATTGGCCACTGTTGGAAGACAGGATACTGGGCTAGATGGACCTTTGGTCTGACCCAGTATGACCGTTCTTATGAAAGTGGTTCCGGGATGTAGGTTGGTGTTGCAAGACTCCTGATATCAGAAGGAAAGAATTGTTACACAAACCAGAATCAGCAAGGATGCTCGAAGGGCTGCTGACCTCAGGGAAAGAAGTTGCAATGCTTTTCAAAATGATCTTGCTACTCATTGTGCATACATTCTGGTGCATATATTCCTAGGCATCTGCATTCCCTCTGCTATCACTCCATTCACTAGCACCTCCATAAGCCTCTCTGCAACAATTCTCTTAGATGCATTCTCCAATTTGGTTTCCCTTCATAAAACCCCACCTATAGGCCTCAATCTTGTAAACATTTACATGCATATAGTTAAACATATCCATGAACATTCCCATTGAATGGGACTACTCATGTGTATAATTAAGCACCTGCATAAGTGTTTGCAGCATCAGGGTCTTCATTAGTATTTTATCCCTGGTTTACAGTAATAAAGGTCTGAGTTACCATCAACACACGTTTCAGTAGAAACCATGTAATTTGGGCCTGGGATTGAAGGTTTAAAAAACTTTAGTCTTGGATGTGTCAATATTTTTAAAAAGTATGCAGATTTTTTTTCTTTCAGTGTATAATTTTAGAAGCCATTGTTTTAAAAAGTATACGGTATACTATAATTATAATCTTTAATCAATGCATAGAAAACAAATATGAAAAATCATATCTGAGACCCACATGAACAGGATTTCCTTTGGCTTTTGACTTGTCCCCTGCATGAGAATCACTTTGGGTCGCTGAGATTTTTTTTCCTTAAGCCTCATTAGAATCTCTGCATTGGATTCAATATCTGAAGGGTATGTCTGGAATTAGACTCACTGAAGAATTCAGATGATTGACATTGGAAAGGACCACTAATCCATCCTTTTGCATCACTGGATCACACTTTCACGAGGACTTGGGGCTTGGAATACATACTCTGGAGTTTATTGAATTAGCTATTACCATTGTAAATAAGAAATGAAGCTGGGATATATCCACAGAGGAAAAATGTTCTAAAATTACAGATAATATTCTACTGCCCCACATTTAAATGGGAAACATGAGATAAGGAATAATAATGTAGCTCACCTTTAAGAAGGAAACACAATCTAAACTTTTCCTGGTCTGGCCCCAATTCAACGAAGTGCAAGTTTAAATCCCTGGGACTACTCATACACTTCATCCACTAGATGTCACTGTTGCTTCACAGATGAAGGGGAAGATGCCATAATAATAAATATTTCTTGTAAAGGTGACCTGCAAAGGAAGAAAAAGGTATCCATAGTCTTCAGGAAAAATAGGTCTGAAGGGACCTGAATTTCTAATGTAAAATACATGCAAAAAAAAGGGTAGGGACAAACCCAACCTTTTAGACCATCATTATATGTAATAAAGAAGCAAAAAAGCATAAATTTATTTTCCCCTCCCCACCAGCTTACCAACTCCCCCCCCCCCCCAAAAGTTAGTGGGTTACTTTAATGGAATACCCATACTAACAAGTGCAGGGGCCCCAGGCTGGGGGTGGGGCAGCAAGGAGTCACGTGGGGAGGTCACATGTCCTCCCCTTTAGCTGGTGACC
>NW_020675332.1:0-4046 GCF_002925995.2 Terrapene triunguis
TGCCCGGCCCCCGCCCCACCCCCGCCAGGCACCAGCCCCTCAGCTCTGCCTGGCCCCTGCCCCAGCACTGTCGGGCACCAGCCCGTCAGTGCTGCTTCCAGATCAATTTTGCTCCTCTCATCCTCACCACTGAGGTGTGGGCCCGTTAGGGTTGCTAGGTGTCCAGTTTTAGATCGGAACGCCAGGTTGTAAAGGGACCCTGGTGGCTCCAGTCAGCACCCGCCGACCGGGCCATTAAAGGTGCGGTCGGTGGTGCTGTGGCACGAAGGCAGGGTAGTCCCTACGGGTCCTGACATTGCGCTGTGCCCCAGAAGCAGCCAGCAGGTCCAGCTCCTGCCCCGAGCACCGGCTCCGCAATCCCATTGGCTGGGAACTGCGGCCAATGGGGGCTGCAGGGTGGTGCCTGCGGGCAAGAAGCCTGCTGCGCCTCCACATAGAAACGAGATCTGCTGGCCGCTTCCGGGGCACAGTGCGGAGTCAGGACAGGCAGGAAGCCTGCCTTAGCCTCGCTGACCGGGAGCCACCAGAGGTAAGTTCATGCCCCAAGCTCCTGCCCCAGCCCTGAGTCACGAACCCAGAGCCCCCTCCTGCACCCTAACCCCTCATCCCCAGCCCCACCCCACAGCCTGCACCCCCAGATACAGCTCTCATGCCTCCAAACCCTAACCCCCGCCCAGAGTCCCCTCCCACACCCTGAACCCCTCTGCCCCACCTCCCAGCCTGGAGCCCCTCCTGCACCCCATCCCCTGCCTCAACCTGCAGCCCCCTCCCACACCTTGAACCCCTCTGCCCTGCCCCCAGTCTAGATTCTGCACCCCCAGCTCAAGCCCTCATCCCCTGCCCCAGCCTGGAGCCCCCTCCTGCACCCTGAACCCCTCATTTCTGGCCCCATCCCAGAGCCCACACCCCCAGTTAGAGCCCTCACCTCCTCCCACCCCCAACCCCCTACGCCAGTGAAAGTGAGTGAGGGTGTGGGAGAGAGAGCCACTGAAGGAGGGGGAATATATTGAGCAGGGGACAGAGCCTCAGGGAAGGGGTGGGGGAAGAGGCAGGGGAACGGTGTTCCGTTTTGTGCGATTAGGAAGTTGGCAACCCTAGGGCCCATGAGGGCCGACAGCAATAAAGACTCCTAGGACTCACACAGAGCTGGGGGAAGAACGGTGAACAGAACCACCTGCCACTTGGGCAAGGGGCCCAAACGTCCCGGAGGGAGGGGGGTGGAAAACAAGGAAGAAACTCTACTAGTAGGCCCTGGGTGGTTTTCCAAGCCATTCTGTAAGAGATACAGAGCAGGGGACCAAAGACAGTTTAGGGTCTTGAAGGTAGCTGTGAAAATACATAGATAAAATGAATAGCTTGTGTTTCTGAGGGTGCATTTGGATTTGATGAAGACATCAGATCTTTTAAAAACATAGCAACTGAACAGAAATACTTGTTTTTTCCAAAATACAATGGGGCATTTTACTTGAAAAGTGCTCAAAACTCTATGAAGGAAAAAAACAAAACAAAACCAAGGCTTCCTGCATGGTAGAGCTGTCATACCAATGTGTAATACTAAAGATAACTTGAGCAGAAGATCCACAAAAGGATATTTTCCTTACCTGGTGTTTATTTTTCAAGGACTTCTCTATCAATCCAGACACTTGGGTCATAGTTTCTCCCAGCGAATATGTGGAGACAGAACGCTGACACTTGGCCTTTTCCAGAGGGGCTGGCCTGGTGCACTCTTTAAAAAGAAAAAGAAAAAAAAAAAACCACTACCAAAAGGAGGCAGTGGTATTTTCTCTCGGGCTCTCAACAACTCTGCAGGTTCAGGAGGTGCCACAAAGAAGATTCTCAGGACCGTTGTTCTACACTTTTCTTATCTAAGGGGTTGTGAGGGGGAAGGAGTAGAGCTGCTGCTCTGGAAGAGGGCTACTGGGGTTAAGTGCAGTCATTCGGCTGGACAGCTCTGGCACTAAATGGAGAATCTTGGGAGGAGTTTGTTACAAGTATTCCTATGTTTACAGGACTTCCTTAGGGGAGATTCCTCCCTAATCACCTCTTCCAAGTCTGAACTGCCCCTGGATGCCAGGGAGAATGATCTGACAGAAATGAAGTCTGGCCCTCCTCCTAACCTGGACTTGGCTCTGGTTCCCTTATGCGACCAGTTATAATGGATGTCTCTAAAGGGTGGCTCCCCTGTTGCATGTGAGACTGAGCCCTCACAGGTTGTCAAGTGCCTCATGTACTGCTAGAGGAGCTTTGGGTCTTTGAGGCATGTTCTTTCTTCTCTCCTGCAACAAGGTCTTCAAAGGACAACGTTCTCTATCTTACAGTCAGAATCAGACAACAGCTCAAGGCTGAGAGATATCCTCACATAGAAGGGTCTTGGGTGTGACATCCTCAGGTTGAGAGGAACTATAACCCCAAGTATCTGCCATGGTATAAATTATTTACAAACTCCAAAGAGAAAATGTAGAAATATAAATGAAGTATAGACAGTTCAACCTACATTATCCATCTTTTTTCTGCTACACTGCTTAAAACATGTTTTCTAGTGTAATTTCACAAAAAGTTTTTGATAAATATACAATAGTTTTAAACAAACAATATATTACTCAGTTTTGCAACAATATTTGTACCATTTTTATTTGTAAAAATAACCATCTGAATGCATTTCAATAGTAGTTTACAGTCAGGGTACTTCATTACATTAATACAGCATTCAGTAGTTGAAAAAGATACTAAGCTGTGCTTGAACAGATTCAGATTGGATTCCAAGTCGTTCACTGGAATAAGTATTTTTTTTCCTCATTTTGTACAGTCATGACATTTACTGAAGTAATTAAACTCCAATTTACATAAGAAAACATTACAGACAAAACCCCACCAAAACCATCAAACAATATTTTATATTGTTTATTACAAATATGTTATGCAAAATATAACACTGGCACCAGATTTGTATCACCATGGTTTGTAAAGATATATTGCACATGCTAAAGCATAAAATAAGACAAAACTACAAAACATAAGGTTATTGGCTTTTAATATGTAGATCACTGCATAAGAAACGCATAGAATTACATTTTATGCACACTCTCAGATTGTCACTATTTTAAAACGTCCTGCCCTATAAACACTGACCTAAAGTTTACTTTTTGTGTAATAAGAAAGCCTTTTCAGCACTGCAAAAATTATACATAATTTCCTATAGAAATTTAGCAAATTAATTTTCATTTCAATGCAGGTAGAACATACAAAAAGAAAAAAACTACTTTATACTTTCCCAAAAAGGCTTGAAATGAAAATTTACTGGTATTATATTGCTTTGATAACACTCAAATGAAAAACAAAAGATAACAAGTTTCACAAAAAACTTCCAGAATACACAAATATAAAAAGGCACTCTAAAGTTTCTTACATGACAAAAAAATCACAAAGTCGTTAATTCATCCCAACTGATACATAACCAAATTTCTCAACATTACAAAGGATAATAATCCATTTTATGTATTTGTTCTGATTTAATAATAAATCTGGCAGCTGTTTACTGCATAAAAAAGTACCAAACATACTATGGTGCCCTTTTAGTAATGATAAACTGAAATTCCCATAGCTATTTCAATGTAGAATCATGGCAGATTTTAGGCAATTTGAAGATTGTAACTTTTGGTATTTATGATAGAGACTTGAGAACCATTCCTGCAATGAAGTCCACCTACAACTGTGGTTAAAATATAAACTAAAACCCTGATCCTTCACATAGAACCATGGGGACGGACCAGTGCATTCACACAGAGCCCCATGTTGTGTACAGGCACAGAGGTAGCCCCTATAACAATATTATAACTCGCAGAATCAGGGCTGAAGTGCCTCATCCTGTAACATTTATGCACATAAGTAACTTTACTCCTGTGAATAGTTCCATTAACTCAGTGGGACTGACTATTACAAGAGTAAAATTATTCCCATGTTTAAATGTTTGCAAGATAACGTCCTAAATCACAAATTTATTTCTGTAAGTGTGTACAAATTATTGTACTAATAAAAATATGAGGGTG
>NW_020675333.1:0-4432 GCF_002925995.2 Terrapene triunguis
GATAATCAATAATTCATTGGGCCAGAGGCAGAGAGAAATCACGAGAACGTCTCTGTAGCCAGGTGGTTAGAGCACGCCCTGGGGAGGTGGGAGACCCAGAAGCCTGTCCCTCTGCTCAATTATCTATACGCAGTGGATCAGATTCAAAAGGGGAGACCGAGGCCTATATCAGACGCCTGTTGGAATCCCTTCTCCTCTAGGGAACAAGGGATTTGAACTGGGGGGCTCCTACATCCCAGGTCTGTATCCTAATCACAGAGCTGTACGTTATAAGGGGGCTTCTTGTTCCCTAGGGCCTGGTTCTTTTGGGTAAGTTCACATATAGGGCCTGAGCCAGTAAGTGTGCTCAGAGCAGGCATCTCAGATTGGGGCCTGTAGGTGAGTTAGGAGGAGGAACGCCTTTCTTTCCCCTGTTCGTGTATCTCTCTGGGGCTTAGGTGTCTGGACAGCTAGACTGGAAATGCAGTGTGCATGCACAGAGGCAGAAACATAGGTGCCTAAGGAATATTTACCGCAAAAATAGAGGTGATGAGTGATTTTAGGCAGCTGAGCAGGGGGCTTTGTGAATCGCAGTGTGGTCTGATTCTGGGATTTAGGTGCCTAAAATGGCAGGTGGACCCCCAAGTCCTTTTGTGAATCCAGCCCATACCCTTTCTCTCTGCCTTTGGGCTCAGAGGTCAGTTCAGAGGGCCGGGTCTCTAGAGAAAGGAAGGATTGGAAGAGGTGATTTCATGTTCTCTTCACTCTGGTGACATTCGTACCGTTAATTAATGTAACTGTGCTTGAGAGAGAAGCTTTGGAGCTTACTCAGAGCTCTTCTTCAGGTCCGTGTAGCTCAAAACAGGAGTTGGTTCAATAAACGCTGTTACCTCCCACATCTTGTCTAATATCCTGGGACTGACATGGCTACAGCAGCACTGCATGGAACCGTGCTGTAATTCTGAGACGGCCCAAAGGAAAAGACCATAGAACGAGAGGCACATTGGAATGGGGAGACCTTTCCAGCGAGACCAAACTAAAGTGAAATTATCGTCCAAAATATACTATCTTGCACCTCTCCATCTCCCACCTTCCTCCAAGGATCTCAAAGCACTGGGCGGCATTCACTAATTAGCATAACAAGGTAGGTTGGCCATTATTTCCTCCTTCTTAAAGATGGAGGAACTTGAGGTACAGACTCTGGGATTTTCAAAAGGGCTGAGGCCATATGGCAGCCAACTCCCATTGATGGTCAGAGAGATGGGTGCCTAAATCCCTTAGGTCCCTTGGAAAATCCCAGCCAGGGAGATTAAATTCAACATTTTCTAAAACATCTGGTGACTGTGTGTCTCTGAAATTCTGAGTGGCCAATTTTGACACCCAGGGTTGGGTCTGGGACAGTCCAAGTGGAGGCCTGGCGAACTGGCATCAGCTCTGAGCCCTCCCCATCCCACCCACAAAGACGTCGAGCTGGGACGAGCTGAGAACTAATAGGCCAGAGTCCATCTCCTTCCACAGTCAGAGGCACATCTCGATGTACCATCACCATAGCATGAACCCAGATAACTGTTCAGTTACCTTTGAATTTCTTCAGAGCCTCCTTTAGACAAACATTTCTTTGGGAAGAGACGCCGACTCTCTCTCTCAGGTCCTCTGGCACAGCCATTGGTTTCTCGAACTTCACCTTCTCACACCTAGAGAGGAAAAAAAAAAACCCCTCTAAATCTTTTCTTTCTTTTGTGAGAATGAGCTACCAGAGGCTGCTCTCTTGTGGGCTCATTGTGAGCCTCTAACTCCCCACTGGTGAGTCAACTGCCCTCCTCTCTGGAGTATTTAAATGCCTAGATCCTCAAATGGGAGTTAAAGAGAGTAAGGGGTCCACAAGCTGCCCCTCAGAGAGAAGGGCATAATCTCGAGGGAAAGAATGCTCCAGTGGTTAAGGGGCTGCTATAGGAGTCTGCAAACCTACGTTCCACTCCCTGCTCTGCCACAGCCTCCCTGCATGACCTTGGGCAAGTCACTTAAGGCCTGATTTTTAACAGTGCCTCCTGGGATTTTCAAAAGCACCTAACCAAGCTAGGCTCCCAACTGCCAATGATTGCAATGGGAGGTGCCTAACTTGCTTGGTGGAATTTTCCAAAGCAGCTAAGTGCCTCGCTACATGCCAGGTGGAAAATCTGACCCGGGGGGATCCAATCCCCTTCCAACATCATGAAGCGTAAGGGGGGGGGGGGGAAGGAGCTACGTACCTGCTCCAGGGGGGTTTGATGTCCCAAAAGGAAGAGAAGGGAGAAAAAAAAAAAGAACTAAGTCCCACGAGCCACAAACTGACGATCGCTCCTGCTCTGGAGAGGACTCATTTTGCCATCCCTAGTTGAGCTTAAGATGCAGTTCTCTGTAGAAAGCAACAGAGGGTCCTTGGCACCTTTAAGACTAACAGAAGTATTGGGAGCATAAGCTTTCGTGGGTAAGAACCTCACTTCTTCAGATGCAAGTTCTCTGTACTTTCACCTTTAAAATTCCATTCACAGACTTAGATGAAATGGGACCCCTAAGCACGCACCATGATTTTGGGTTTTCTCCTTCTAAATTCTATTTTGCCTGTGCCAATGGCACTTGCTCAAACAGACTGATCAGACACATGAATCCCTGACTTCCACATGCAACTGCTGTGTCCAGTGCATTTGCCTTTCTCAAGCTAAAAGCTCCATGTATGCATTCTGGTCAGCAATTCTAGAAACTGGATTCATTCCCATTTCTTAATAGGCTCTGCAAAGAACTTTGCTTTCCTAATCTCCCACTTCCTAGAAACTGGAGTTGTGCCTTTTATTGCTTCCAGATCATTAGGGCCCTTCGTTTTCAGTTTTTATTTTAGTTAAACACTGATAACTTCCCAGGAAAAATTACCACAACAACAAAAACAGATGAAAATCAGCACAAAAAACTATTAATTTTTCTAGGTAAATATTGGAGTTTATTTTGGTGGATGTAAAGATGGGGAAAAAGTATTCAGTAGATTAATGCTTTGAATTCCGTTCATCACTGTGGTTTGCTGCAGAACTAAAACACAGCTCAAAACACAATGCCCGCCCCCCCCCGAGTTTAAGAAAACAATAGATCTCTAATCCTCAAATAAAACTTTTCATTTGAACCAAGAGTTTACTGGTGTAGACTTAGAACTATTAGCCTATAAATATTCACATTTGATAATTGGGCCACACTATTTGCAGCACATACACTCAAGTTCATCTTTTCGCCTGTTTTTGTTTCTTTAACCCTTTTGAATACTTCCTTGTGTTCTGAAACATATTCTGATACAGATTTTCATTTTCTTCCCATTTTAGTGCATCAAATCTTTAACCCATTGTCTGTTAACAGTTTGAAATGTGTACGTGGTGGGTGTGAGATTTATCAGTACGTTCAGATGCACACGCACTTCAGACCTTGTGTGCGTGCCTGTTGGTTATTGTGTGTATCTTCTAGAACAATATGTTCTTACTTCAGCAGGCAGCTTTGCATATACACACAGACTAATGTATTATCGGAATACAGAGATCTCATGCAATGTATTGTATTTTCCTAATAAAACAAGTTTTTTATATATATTTGAATGATACAAAAGTAGGATGAAAATCAGAAAAAACTGAATCCTGGGTTTTACAAAAAAGTAGTAATTTTTTGGTAAAATTGGTTTAAACTGAAAACAAAGGGGCTAATATAAATTTCTTGAAGTGCTAACGCCCCACATTTTACACAGTACAAATTAATGAAGACTAGGAAACTTTTGATAAACTTGGTTGTTTTGGAATTTTGAAGTCTTTGGAATAGTAGAATGAAGATTTGCTTCCTGTACTGGTTAACTGATTCTGGAGGCATATGCTCTATAATACTGTTGAGAAGATAGAATCCTTGATGGTCATTAGCTTTAGAGGCAATCAGCTTCTGGAACACACCTAATAATCCAGGAATTTTGTCAGCTGCAGCACTTGCTATTGTGTTGGCACCCTTCTCTAAGTATGCCTGGAGGAGTCTCACCAAAGGAGGAATGTTTCCTGTCCTTTCCCACAGTACTGGCTGGAGGAGATGAGGAAACAATGCCATGTAGGATGACGGGATGTCATTTTTATGTATTTCCAATAGTAGAGACATCACTTGAAACGCGTATGGAATAAACTCTTGCATATCATTCTGTAATATCTCAGTCAACACCATAAACAAACCTTATTGACAAGCATATTGATTCAAACATGTAATGGTTAAAGTGAGGTTTGCTTGGGTTCTTACTGACAGCCAGTAGTTTCTGTGTAAGCTAAGCGATGAGAGAAGGGATGTATGGGATTATAGCGTCCTGTAGCAGAGAAAAACTTCTTATGACAGCTTTCATAATATACTCATTTTCAGATGAGCCAGGAAATGTCAGGGCTTATATATGATGTATCAAAAAGGCCTGAGA